>NC_080180.1:24582052-24684552 GCF_950295315.1 Erinaceus europaeus
CCATACCTTCCAGATGGGAGACATACACAGGAGGGTCTCCACACTCAAAAAGAAATGAGTGGGCTTTATTTCAGAATGGGCTTTATTTCTCCCTCTCCCAGGCCCAGGGCTGAGGATAGCACCATGATCAGACCACAGGCCCAGCTTGGAGGTAGGATGGAGGGTGAAGTAGGGGAAGCTGGAGGGGGGTGTGAGTGGTGGGAGGGGTAGAGCTAAGCAGTGTTTAGAGCCACTGAAGACTGGCTGTGTGGGGCTGGGGTGTGAAGGATGGTGCACAGTTTACAAGTGCCTGGCAAGAAAGCATCTGAGAAGCTCTGAGAGAGACACACATCCACTGGCCACCTCAGGCCTAGAATGAAAAGGCCCACCTCCAAAATAGAGCAGCAGGGCCAGAAGATAGCTCACCTAGTGAGTGTGTGCCTTAGTATTCAGGAGAGGCTGGCTTCCAGTTTTGGAATCACCATGGCACAGGGAAGGCTCCACAGATGGTGGAATGGACAACTGCTGCTTGAGGCTGTAACAGAGGCTGCTACCACCCTTTGAGTCCAGGTTTTATATCATCAAGTGGCTTCTTCTTCACACACTTGGGCATAGTATGGACCCAGGTCCCTATTCCCTGGAAGGGAATACCACTCCACCATCTGCCATGCCGGGGCTTTGCTGCTTCAGGCCAACTTTTTGAGATACAAAGAAAGAAACTGAGGGAGAAGAGGGAAAACACCGCAGTATCAAAGCTTCCTGCAGCGGTGTGAGGACCAGGCTGGAAGTTGGACTGAGTGTGACAAAGTAGGCACACTACCCAGGTAAGCTGTATTGCTGACTTGGCAGAGAAGAGTTGCCAAAGGCAAGAGGCTCTGACCAGCAGTGGCATGGACTCCACGCAGGCACCTCTAAGTTGGTGCTATGACAGAGCCCAAAGGGATAAAGGGGGCTCTACCAGCACTTGGCTGGGTCCCTCAGTCCCTGCTATGACTCTATGACTTTTCTTTTCCTTCTTCTTCTCCTCCTCCTCCTCCTCCTCCTTCTTCTTCTTTTGCAATTCCAAAGCCTCATACATTCATGATATCATTGCTCCCATGCTGACTTCTCCCATAAGGAGGATAGGAAAGAAGCTAACACTTATTCAGGGGGTACAGGGCTCCAAAAACTCTATCTGCCAGGTTCTATGTGGTCCTTACAGCCCTTCTGAGAAACATACCCATCTGCATAGTTCAGAGTGGGACATGGCACTGTGTTGTGATCCCCCTCAGCCCACCTGGACAAATGTACCTTACTTAGTATTCATTCTCATCACTGTCAGGAAACAGGGACCTGCTTTGTGCTGTGACCATATGAGGCGGTGGCTGGAGAGAAAGACACCTGATTGATGACAAAGCCTGGACACAAAGGGGTGCAGCCTGCTACAGCCCTTGTCTGCCTCAAGCTAGACAGCAGCAGGGGTCCCACAGCAGGTGGGCACTCAGACCAGCTGCAGCACCAACCCACCTGGGCTGCTCCTCACCAAAAGAGGGGGAGGAAGAAGTACTGATGTGCTCAGCAACCTGGACATATCCTCAGGAAGTTACGCTGAAAAAAAAAACAGTCCCTCCTGCCTACCCCTGCCCCAAGCCACATGTTGAAGCTTTTATACAGCATAAAACAAAACTTGGAAATAGAGCACAGGATAGGGGTTGCCAGGGGCTTGGAAGAGGGAATGGAGGCAGGTGTGGTTACACGAGGGCAACAGGAGCCATCCCTGAACCCTAGTAACTGTTTCAGGTCAAGATTGTCACAGCTCTAACATGCACAGCCTTAGAGGCATAGTGAACTAAATCCAGCAGCTTGGGAAATGGCTCAACTGGTAGAGCACAGGACTTGCAAGCCCACAGCTCCTGATTCCATCCCTGATTCCATGATTCCTATCCTCTTGATTCCATGTAACTCTGGCTTCTCTCTCCCTCTCCCAATAAATCTTAAAAATATATATATATTGTAGAATGGTTGGGAGGTGGCACAGTAGATAAAGCATTGAACCCTCATATGAGGTCCTAAGTTCAATATCTGGCATTACATAAGCCAAAATAATGCTCTAATTCTTACTCTGTTGCTATCTCTTCTCTCTCATTAATATATATCTATATAATCCTGTCAGTGAAGCACCTGGTAGAGTGTGCATATTACAGTGTGTAAGGACCCAGGTTCAAGTCCTCTGCCCCCAACTGCAGGAGGGAAGCTTCATGAGTGGTGAAACTGTGCTGCAGGTTTCTTTCTGTCTTTCAAGAGAAAGACTTTATCCTCCCTTTCCTATCAGTTTCTCTGTCTCTATCCAAAAAATGAATATATAAAATAAATTTTAAAAATAAAGTAAAATAACTTTTTAAGAAAAAAAATATATGTACATTTCTGCCTTGTCATGCTTGGACCAGGTTCCATCCTATCTCTCTCTCTCCATATATATATATATATATATATATATATATATATATATATATATATATATATACACACACCTCTAGTCCAACATGAGCTGGGCCTTCTCCTGGCTAATGTGCTGCAGGCCTTGCAGATCCTAGACTGGGCCTCCATTAACCATATCTAATAATTTTTTGTACCCAAGGTCTTTCGGCTCTGGATTGATCTGGAGCTCCCAGCTGTCCTTATGCCTCTCCTTAGGCTCTGTGGTATCCAGGGAGTCTAGCTTTCTCTTCCAGTTTCCTTTCTTCAGGCTATGTAACTTGACACTTGATGATCCTGGAGCTGCCTGCTCCTGGATCATCACAGCCTTTTTGAGAGGCTTAGGCACTGTGGCTGTGTGGTGGGAGAGGGGCTGAAGCACCATAAGAGACAGTTCTCTTCTGGGTCTGTAGCCTCCTGTGCATGCACCTTGGCTTCCAGTTGTTTTTTTTTGGGGGGGGGCTTCATCTTAATACTCTTGATCACCAGGTCTTTCTCCTCCATAGTCTTCATGAGCATAATCCATTCTCATTTTGGGTGCTCAGTGCAGAGGTCCCCTGGCTTCCTTAGGAACCAAGTACGTGGTCCAAACTTAGAAAGAAAATGCTCTAGCACAGCTGGTTTCATGCTGCTTAGTTTCTGCAGGGGGCTAAGTCTCTGGGCCTCCGGTTCTTTTTCTCAGATGGGCCTAGCAGTTCCTTCTGAGACAGTGTAATTGTTGCCAAGACTGGAGAAGGCTGCAGGCTGGTAAGAGGCTGGTTGATCACTCCTTGGACCTGGTAGCAAAATTGAGCCCAGAGATTGTGTCTAGGAAAAAGTGTCTCTGGTGTGATGTTGGCAAAGAGGATGAGGTAGGCAGAACACCCCTAGAGAGTCCTGCAGCAAGCAACTGAGTTTGCTCTCCCCATTCAGCACACGCAGGGAGCCCTGGTTCAGCATGTCCACCACTTTGCCCAGCACAAAGAGTGGGATGCTGATGGCCATGTTCTCTTTCAGCCACAGGGCCTTGTTGCCTATGCATCACTTGTCCAATGAGCCAGACAAGTAGAGCTCCCCCTCCTACTGGCAGAAAGGGGCCACATGCTTCTGCTGACCCACCTTGACCAAGAGCACAGCCCCCACAATCTATTTCCACCTGGCTGGCAGGAAGTGCCACTTGAAGTCCATGAAGCTAGTGATAGGTTTCTGCATGAGGCCCGGGGCCAGGATGTTTCCTCAGCAGGCTTCTTGGATCACCAGTCTCTGGAGGACAAATCCAGCAGGCCTAGTACCCTTTCCTGGTGGATCTCCAAGTAGGACATAGTGACTGAGAGACCCATGGCCGGCCCTCAGCACCCTGCTTCCTTCTGAGCTGCAGAAGCTCCATGAGTGCTCGGGAATCATACCAGGCTGTTCAAGACTGCCCAGCATCGTGCAGGTCTTCCCTCCCATGTGAGGCCATAGACAAGCATTCTGTCCTTCCAGCAGGTGCCTGAGAATGAGTTATACCAATCTCTTTTGTTCTGTCTCTACTTTTTTCTGTCTCTCTATCTCCCTGTCTATCTTTTTTTTTTTTTCCTCCTCCTGGGTTATTGCTGGGCTCGGTGCCTGCACCATGAATCCACCGCTCCTGGAGGCCATTTTTTTTCCTTTTGTTGCCCTTGTTGTAGCTTCGTTGTGGTTATTATTATTGCCCTTGTTGACGCAATTCGTTGTTGGATAGGACAGAGAGAAATGGAGAGAGGAGGGGAAGACAGAGAAGGGGAGAGAAAGAGAGACACCTGCAGACCTGCTTCACCGCCTGTGAAGCGACTCCCCTGCAGGTGGGGAGCCAGGGGCTCGAACCGGGATCCTTACGCCGGTCCCTGTGCTTTGTGCCACATGCGCTTAACCCACTGCACCACCGCCCGACCCCCCTCCCTGTCTATCTTAACAAGAAAAAATTCCAGCCAGAAGCTGTGAAATTACACAGATGAGAGGTCCCTCCTAAAACCAAAGTATATTGCATGGGAATATTTTTGAAAAGAAAGAAGGTGGGGGCAGGTGGTAGTGCATCTGATTGAGCACACACAGTACTATGTGCAAGGACTCAGGTTCAAGCCTCCAGTTGGGGGGAAAGCTTCACAAGCAGTAAAGCAATGCTGCAGATGTTTCTCTTTCTCTCTCCCTCACTATTTCACCTTCCCTCTCTGTCTATCTTTCTCTATCTAAAATAAATAAAATTAAGTATTTTTTTACAGAGAGAAAATGATTATCACAAAAAGGCGGGGGGGAATATTCACACCTCAGTATGACTATGCAGGTAATGGGAAACTCTGAAATGCATTGGGCATTACATCAGCGCAGTCACTTTGTGTCCCTGTCTCTTTTCTTTGCCTTTTATCCAGCATCAGGATGAACATGTTTGGGGTGCAATAGATGGACACCCACATTTTCCTCAGGAAGAAACTGGCCAGTCAGTGAAGGACCATGAACTCAGGTGAAGCTTCACTCTTCTTCCTGACCTCTCCAACCCCAGTTTCCTTAACTTTGTTCTGTTTTGTATATGCCTGAAGCACAGTTTGGAGGTAGCATTTATTTATTTACTTATTATCTATTGGACAGAGGCAGAAAGAAATTGAGATGGAAAGGGGGAGGTAGGGAGGGAAAAAGAGAGACAACTGCAGCAAGGCTTCACCATTTGTGAAGATTCCCCCCTGCATGTGAGGACTGAGAACTTGAACCCAGGTCCTTGTGCATGGTACATGTGCACTCAATCAAATATGCTACCACTTGGCCCTAATTTTGGTATTTTTCTTTTCGCAAGAGAATTGGGAGGGGAGAGTACTTAGAACTTTGGGGAGGCCACCTGACTTGGAAGAGGGGGTCAAAAAAGGCAAAAGGGACAAGACCTGAGAGATTCAAGATGTCTCCTGTGACTTCACACTTTCCAGGGCTTCATCTCTAAGGCCAGCCCTCCATCTCACTGGGTATGTGGAAGAGATCACTATGGTGGAATGTTCTCTCTCTCCCCAGTGGTGGAGAGGAAATATGCCTGTAGCCCTCATATCCGGGAATCTGCATCATGAGCAACCTTTCTAGGGAAGCCGAAGCCCAGCTGTTTCCTGCCTCCAGTAACTGCTCCCTCCATGGCCCCCTCACCTGTAACCCCTCCCGTGGGACCCTTTTCTCAAACTACCTCCCAGGGCCTGTGCTGATTGAAGTAGGCTCTGAGAAAGATGGAGCAAGCTTGTCCTGGGACCTCAGCCAGTGGCTCCTGCCTCCCACTGAGTCCTGTCCTCCTGCCCCTGCTTCCAGCCCCCCCCCACACACACACACCAAACTCAAAGCTGCCAGCTTGGTCCTCACCAGCTGTGCACAACAGGGGTGGGGATAGCATACTCCCCCTTCTCCCAGGCAGCAGCTGAGGGGCTGGCTAGAAGCATTTGGATTTCCTCAGAGAACTTTCTGACTTACAGTCTGTCCTCACCACCTAAACTCTGCCTTTGATTGGGTTCCCCAAAGAGTCCAGGTCAGAGCTGTGCCTGGAGCTGGCTGATGCTGTGGTGTGTATGGCAGAAAGACACATCCCAAGTGTCCATGTTGGGGAAGACACTCCTGAGAGGGCAGGGCTAGAGGGGGTGGGGCGGGGGTGGGGCAGGGAGACAGCTGCTTCCTCTCTGTCCTTCCCATGATACTCACAACGAGGGGGCACCAGGGACTTGAGCTTCTCAACTCAGCTGGGAATCTATTTCCTTTCATTAAAGAGGCATGTAATTAGTCTTGGGTGGGCGGGGGGAGGGGGGTGGTACACAGGGCAAAGGCATCCTTTAGCTCTGCTGACAAGAAAGAGAAAACACAAAGTAAAACACTGGGTTTGGTGTACTGACTGTGCCCAAAGCAGGGGACTCTGGGGAAGGAGAGGAAGGGAGTGAGTGAGTTAGCTTGCATTGAAGTCCTGGTGCAAAAGGTGGAAAGGGAGTTAGGCTGGATGTGACAGTGCCTTACAGACATCTATTGTAGGGAGATGAGAGATCCTACTCATGTGTCATCAATTGTAATTGATTCCTCCTGTGAAGGAAGAAAGAAAAGAAAGGAAGGAAGAAAAGGAAAGAAGGAAGGAAGGTAGGAAGGAAGGTAGGAAGGAAGGGAGGGAGGGAGGGAGGGAGGGAAAGAGAAGGAGTCTCTGAGAAAACAAAAGGCCCCCATTTTGCCTCCCAAGAGCAGGCAGATACTCCTCTGCTTCTCAGTTCCTCTCTTATACATACTCAGGTCATCAAAAAAGGAAAGGAGAGGGAGAGAGAGAGAGAGAGAGAGAGCTAGAGCAAGAGAATGGAAGAAAGAAAGGTGGCTTGGGACATGGCACAGTAAATAAAGCTTTGGACTCTCAAGCTTGAGATCCTGAGTTCAATCCCCAGTATTGCATGTGCCAGAATGATGCTCTGCTTCTCACATAGGTAGATACATAAATAGATAAACCTTTAAAGAAAACGAAATGGGAGGGCGGGCGGTAGTGCAACGGGTTAAGCACACATGGTGCGAAGTACAAGGAAGGACCAGCGCAAAGATCCCAGTTCGAGCCCCTGGCTCCCCACCTGCAGGGGTGTTGCTTCACAAGCAGTGAAGGCGGTATGCCTTTCTCTCCCCCTCTCTGACTTGCCCTCCTCTTGATTTCTCTCTCTGTCCTATCCAACAACAACAGCAATAATAGCAACAACAAGGTCAACAAAAAAAAAGAGGGGGTGGCCTCCAGGAGCAGTGGATTCATGGTGCAGGCACTGAGCCCCAGGCAAAATAAATAAATAAACAAACAAATAAAAATAAGAGGAGCTCTGGAATATATGGCAGACTTTTGGAACCTTAAGCTGGAGCACACTGGTAGGAGGCAGGCAGAGCGAGTACCAACCACAGAGGAGCTTTCCAGCAGAGGTTCTGCCTCTTGCATCTGCTTGCCCTCCTTGCCCTCCTGTCCACCACCAACTCTTGATCCCAAGTCTGAAACCCACCCCAGAGGTCTGGAGGAGACCGACAGTACAATCTGCTCACCTGGGTTTGGGAGCTGCCCATTACCCACCCCTTCTTCAGAGAGGGAGTTCACTGCACTGTCAGCCCAACCCTGCCTAGGGCCTGGGGCTCCAGCACCTATAGTAGATGTCCCCAGAGGGTGTTGGTGACTTGTAACCTGAATCAAGCTGGCAGACAGGCAGAAGAATGCGGGGGGGGGGGGGGGGGGCGGGGGGGGGGCAGGCCTGCTCTGGGCCTTTTGTGAACAGTAGGGCTTTCCAACAGAGACTCTTGTCTGGCTCCATCCACCAGCATCCAATATACACAAGAAGCCTGTTTTTTTCCAATGACTTCTCAGGACAAGTGTAACTAAACAGATAGTGCCCAACGTGAGGCCTTTGGAGGCAGAGCAGGGGGACAGGGAACAGAGGCTGAGACAAACCAGCCATCTCTCCAGCCTCACATCTACCTGGATTGCACCATCGCCCCACCCTCAAGAGAAAACACAGCCAAGGGAGGCAGCTTTTGGGCTAGAGGAATGGAGGGCATGGTGCCTCCTGCCCCCACTCTATGATCCTGTGCTCACACTCTAGGTACAGTTACTTTTCACCCTGGGAGTTTCTTTACTGGCAGTCTCCCTTACTGTCCCCTGGCAAGATGCTGTTCAAGAGTGAACAATTAGAGAAATTGAGACTTAGGTGTATGAATGGGATGGGGTGGGGGTGGTGTTGACTGTCTTGCCAAGGACCTGGCTGCTTAGTGGAGAATCAGAACAGTAACCATGGTCCAGGAGTTGCAGTTGCAGTAACCATGGTCCATGGCACAGTTAGATTCTCAGGCATGAGGCCTTGAGTTCAAGTCCTGGAATTTCTTGTGCCAGAATGTTGCTCTGGTTCTTTCCTCCCAAACTCTCCTCTTCTCTCTTTCTCATTAACAACTAATAAAATTAAGTTCAAAATCAAACACATGCCCTTGACTTCTGGTGAAGAGGCTTATTCTGATTTTGTTTTCATTTCCCCCTGTATATCTCTTTTTCTTTTCCTTCCCCATGTATATTATCATGTGGAGAAAGAGAAGAACTGTTGATGGGTGCAGTCACTATGAAAAAGTGTATGGAGAATACTTAAACAAATAAAAATGGAAATATCTTATCATACAACAATTCCATTCCTAGTCATTTATCCATAAAACATGGAAACACTAATTCAAAGGCTATATGCACTAATTCAAAGGGACATATGCACCATATTCATAGCTGCATTATTAATGATAGCCCAAATATGAAAGCAACCTAAATACCCATTGATAGATGACTGAGTAAAAAAGTTATGGGGCATATACTCCATGGAGTACTACTCTGTAATTTGAAAATGTGATATTGTATCCTTCAGGACAAATGAGTGAAATTGGAGGTAACTGTGCTTAGAGAAGTGAGTGAGGAGGTTAAATACAATTGCCAGATTGTTGCACTTACGTATGAAATATAGAGGATTAAAACACATGTACTTGCAAAGAAAAAAAAAAGCCTATCTATAAGACTTTGAAAGATTTGTCATTGTGGGGAATGGGAGTGAAGTGGGAGCACAGAACTTTGGTGGTGGGTGTGCTGTGGATCTATACCTCTATAATCTTATAATTATAAAGCTCTATTAAATCACCAATAAAAATTAAAAATCAATATGCTGATTGCTATTACCTTTACCTTTTTATGTAGGACAAGGAATCTTCACTAGAGAAATGATTCAAATGGCCAGGCAGTGGCACACTTGACTAAGCGTACACATTACAGTGTACAAGAAGACAGGTTCAAGCTCCTGGTCCTTCACCTGCAGGGAGGAAGTTTCACAGGTGGTGAAGCAGTGCTGCAGGTGTCTCTCTTCCTATCTCCCCCTCTCCTCCCAATTTCTGTCTCTATCAAATAAAAAAAATAAATTAAAAAAAGAGAGAGATGATTCAGATCTTTTTTTCTTTATTGGGGGATTAATGGTTTATAGTTAATGATAAAATACAATAGTTTGTACATGTGTAACATTTCTCAGTTTTCCACATAACAGTTCAGCCCCTACTAGGTCCTTCTCTGCCATCATTATCCAGGATGTGAAACCCCCCCACTCCAGTCTTTTTTTTCTTAAATATATAGTTTAAAATCTTCTCACACATAAACACCAAGTCTAGGTGGTTAGATAGGTATGTTCTCCCAACATTTAAGAGCAGATACTTTTTTTTTCCATTTTTTTATTTCTTTATTGGTGGATTGATGTTTTACAGTTGACAGTAAATACAATAGCTTGTACATGCATAACATTTCTCAGTTTTCCACACAGTAATACAACCCCCACTAGGTCCTCTGCCATCATGTTCTGAGACTTGAACCCTCCCCTCACTCACCCCAGCGTTTTTTACTTTGGTACAATACACAAACCCAAGTTCTGTTTTGTTTTCCCTTCACTCTCTTTTCATGGGTTTTTGGTCAGTTCGCTGCTACATGATGCTTCTGTGGGGGCTGCGTATCCTAGGAAGCACCTGAAGGCAACCAGAATGCAACTCATCAATGCTGCCCTGAATCAAAAGGTTGCAGAGGCCTGGGGGGGATGCATTGGATCGACCTTCTCGTGGTGCATCCCGTGAGTACCCATTTATTGGGGAAACTGACGATCATTCCTAGCCGACTGAATCCACATGGATCCCAGTCACTTTCAAAGCCAGCAACAAGCAGACATCAGGCTCAACCTGACGCTGTTGACTGGCTACGGAAGAAGGGCAAACGCTAGGAGAAGAAGAAGAGGCCTGGGGGCATGGTATAGTGGTGGTGCAAAAGGTTTTCATACTTGAGGTTCCAAGGCCCCAGGTTCAATCCTCAGTATCACCTTAAGCCAGAGCTGAGCAGTGCCTTTCCCCTCTCTCTCTCTCTCTCTCTCACACACACACACACACACACACACACACACACATAACTGCTCTTGTTCTAACCCTCTCTCTGGTTAAAATAGGTAATATATATATATATATATATACATACATATATTAAAGAAGAAGGAAGAGAAGGAGAGGGAAGAGGAGAAGGAGAATGAAGAGAAGGGGCAGACGAATAAGAGTAAAAAAAAAAAAAAGAGGCTAAGAGGGAATAGGAGATGGCTCACCCAGAAGAGCAAAGGACCCCCCTTATCCCCAGAACCACATGGGAGCACCATGAGTGCATTAGGGAGTCTCCTCCCTCTTTGTCCATTATGGTGTCTCTTCTGTATACCTCCCTCCTTGTCTTCTCTCTCTAAATTAAAAAATGGCATGTGTGAGACCCTAAATTCATTCCCTGGCATCAACTTCGAACACACACATGTGTCATTCTATCAGGGTGTGTTACCTGGGGCTGCTGCTGTAATCATGTCTGCACCTTAGTCTCTTCCTCTGTGAACAGGGAGTGATGACACTACATGTATTTCATGGACATGTTTGAGTGTTCAGCTGCTGACAGCAGTGTGGTGATGCTTAAGATAGCTTCTGGGACATAAACACTCAACAACAGGAGCTACTGTATTATTAAGACTTGGCATAGGGTGGGGACGGGGTTTGCCAGTGAAATAAATCACTTGGATAGGGAGTCTGGCGGTAGCATCGGGCTAAGCGTATGTGGAGCAAAACTCATGGACCAGCATAAGGATCCCGGTTCAGCCCCCGGCTCCCCACCTGCAGGGGAGTCGCTTCACAGGCGGTGAAGCAGGTCTGCAAGTGTCTGTCTTTCTCTCCCCCTCTCTGTCTTCCCCTCCTCTCTCCATTTCTCTCTGTCCTATCTAACAACGACGACATCAATAACAACAATAATAATTACAACAACAGGGAGTCGGGCGGTAGCGCAGCGGGTTAAGCACATGTGGCGCAAAGCACAAGGACCGGCTTAAGGATCCCGGTTTTAGACCCTGGCTCCCCACCTGCAGGTCTACAGGTGTCTATCTTTCTCTCCCTCTTTCTGTCTTCCCCTCCTCTCTCCATTTGTCCCTGTCCTATCCAACAACGACGACATCAACAACAACAATAATAACTACAACAATAAAACAAGAGCAACAAAAGGGAATAAAAAAACAAAATATTTAAAAAATTACAACAACAATAAAAAACAAGGGCAACAAAAATGAAAATAAATAAATATAAAAAATAAACAAAACTCACTTGGATAATGCTTTGTCATGTGCTCAACCCAGGTTCAAGCCCATCCCCCCCACATTGAAGGAAGTTTTGGTGCTGTGGTCTCTTTCATTCTCTCTTGCTCTGCCTCTATCTTAAAAAAGAAAAAGAAAAAGAAAAAGAAGAAGAAAGAAGAGTAAGTGGGGAGAGCAGGCAGTGGCACACTGGGGACAATGCACATATTACCATGTGCAAGGACTTAGGTTTAAGCCCCAGGTTCCCAACCAAGCTCCAAGAGCAATAATCAGTGCTACAGTTGTCTCAGTCTTTCCCTCTCTATTTGTCATTCTCCTTCTTTCTTTTTTTTTTTTTCATTTTTTTTTTATTTAAGAAAGGATTAATTAACAAAACCATAGGGTAGGAGGGGTACAACTCCACACAATTCCCACCACCCAATCTCCATATCCCACCCCCTCCCCCGATAGTTTTCCCATTCTCTATCCCTCTGGGAGCATGGACCCAGGGTCATTGTGGGTTGCAGAAGGTAGAAGGTCTGGCTTCTGTAATTGCTTCCCCGCTGAACATGGGCGTTGACTGATCGGTCCATACTCCCAGTCTGCCTCTCTCTTTCCCTAGTAGGGTGGAGCTCTGGGGAAGCTGAGCTCCAGGACATATTGGTGGGGTCTTCAATCCAGGGAAGTCTGGCCGGCATCCTGATGACACCTGGAACCTGGTGACTGAAAAGAGAGTTAACATACAAAGCCAAACAAATTGTTGAGCAATCATGGACCCAAAGCTTGGAAAAGTGGAGAGGAAGTATTAGGGAGGTACTCACTGCAAACTCTAGTATACTTCTGCTTTCTTACTTTGGTGCCATACTCCAAATGAAAAATGATGAATGAAATAGTGGGGGTTGTATTGTTAAATGGGAATCTGGGGAATGTTATGCATGTAAAAAAATTAAAAAAAAAAAAGGAAGAAGAAGTAGAAACGCAAAGCAGAAATTGACTGAGTTTGTCTCTTTCTTTTTTTTTTTAAAAGATGTTATTCATTTTATTAATGATAAAGATAGGAGGAGAGAGAGAAAGAGCCAGACATCACTCTGGTACATGTGCTGTCAGGGACTGAACTTAGGACCTCATGCTTGAGAGTCCTGTTCCCCAGCCACTCTGCCACCTCCCGGACCACCTCTATTTGTCATTCTCTATTAAATAGAGAGATAGGGAGAGAAAAAGAGGCCACCAGGAAACTGGTAGAGTCCTATAGGCACTGAGCCCCAGCTATAACCCTGCTGTTCAAAGGGAAGAAAGGGAATAAAGAAAGACATTATTGGTACCAGAAGACAGCTTAACTTAAAGGGTGCATGCCTAGTCATGCATAGGACCCAGGTTCAAACCGTGGGAGCACAATGGTATGGGGGAAGCTCCAGGGCTGTAATGTGTAGTGTTGCTCCCTCCCTATTTTAATTGAAAATAAAATGTCAACCTGAGAGTGATGAAATCATGCATGCTAAGACCCTGGATATGTTTGCATGTGGACACACACACGCACCTTAATGCTGGAAGACATACAAGGTACAAGGTAACAGCCAAATGAGTTTTCCAGGGGGCAGTGTAGATTATTTAAGATTAGTACTACTCTTTAATAATCTCTCTCGAACATGAACATCTGTGGTTTCTCAAAAACAGTTTCAGGGCTGAGATGTCTTTTCCAAACAGAGAATAAAAGAAGCCTCAAAACCAAGGTTTGAATCTGTAGGAAGCTCAACAGCAGAGAGAATTCTGAAAGTCCAGGGTCAAAAGTGGAGATGACCAGAGTAGAGGCCCGACAGTGGGAATGTCAAACACAAAAGAATCACTTCTGTTTTTGGTGACACTTTCTTGTCTCAATAGATATAGAATCCGATTGTGGTGACTGCCTGTGAGAGAGCCTACAGAGGGAGGAAGCATTCAAGAGGCGAGAAAATTCTTTCCAGAAAAGATAAACAAGGATGCAGCCATATGATTTAGTTGGTGCTGATGAACCTAACCCAAACAGATGTGGTTAGTGGCTTGTCTCAGTGACTTCACCTAGGCCATGTGCTCATTTCCAATAAGAAAAGGGAGGGGGAGTACCCAGGAGAGTACACATGTTAGCTTGCAGGGGGAGGATTCATAAGTAGTGGGGCTCTCTGGTATCCCTTTTTCTCTTCCTCTCTCTCCCACCCTGCCTCTCAGTTTCTTTGGGGAAAAAATGGCTGCCAGGAGCAGTGGAATCATAGTGTAGACACTGAGCTACAGACAGAACCCTGGTGACTAAAAGAAGGGAAGAAAAAGGAAGGACAGGGGTGGGGGAAAGGAGGAGGAGAAGGAAGAGGAGAGGAGAGGAGAGGAGAGGAGAGGAGAGGAGAGGAGAGGAGAGGAGAGGAGAGGAGAGGAGAGGAGAGGAGAGGAGGGGAGGGGAGGGGAGGGGAGGGGAGGGGGGGAGGGAGGGGGGAGGGAGGGAGGGGAGGGGGAGGGGAGGGGAGGGGAGGGGAGGGAAGGGAAGGGAAGGGAAGGGAAGGGAAGGGAAGGGAAGGGAAGGGAAGGGAAGGGAAGGGAAGGGAAGGGAAGGGAAGAGAGGCAAGGGTGTGATACTTTAGCATGATTTACATGCTTGGTGATTCTCAAATTTTAGTGTATGTTAGAATCAACCAGAAGCTTGTTAAACCCAAACAGTTAGACCCCACCCCCAAAGTCTGGAATAAAGCTGAATATTTTGCATTTCAAACAAGTTCCAGCTGATGCTGAGACTGTTGATGAGGGAGAGAACCACATTTTGGGAACCACTGGTTTAAAGTCAATGTGCATCAAACTGTAGAGCCCCTAATGTACCACTTTCCAAACATCTAAGTTGTTCTTTCCTATCACACTGATTAGAAAACAAGATGTATGTTGTCAATTAAGAGTTTTTCATTTTTTTTGTTACTTTCTCCTATTGAAAGAGTGAGTCAAAGAGGCAATATGAGAGCGAAAGATAGAGAGAGATGGAGACCACAGCACCAATACTTCTTTCATGACACTGGTTAGAACCTGAGTCATGCCCATTGCAAAGCAGTCCACTACTCAAACAAGCTATTTTGCTGACTCTAAAAGCATTTATTTTGGGGTGGAGGAGATAGCATAGTAATTATGCAGAGACTCTGATGCAAGATTTCAAGTTCAATTCTGTATACTAGCATAAATGAGAACTAAGCAGTGCTTTGGTAAAAAAAAAAAAAAAAGAAAGAAAAGAAAAGAAAAGATAATAATAATGCCCTCAATGTGGATTGACAATGGTAGGAACTGTTTCATTCTCTGAAGGGAACTCTACCACTCAAGGAAAATGGGTCCTGAAATTAGTGCAGCCTGGGATGTTCCTAGCAGTGACAGAATGCAAGCTCAGACCTACAGATGCAGAAGTTACACAGGCTACTGTGCTGAATATGGGCCCCAAATCAAATCGATGGGGTTTACAGTTAACAATATATACTTTATATATTTTCCCCATATTTGGGAGCTACTCTCTTCCCTGATCCAGCTTTCTAGTCCTTTTTCCAAGTATAACACCATCTCCCCAGACATTACCGCGGATCCACCTGCGTGTTAGCTGTCAGACTCAGGCGGAAACTAGTAAAGTCATGGACTGCTTGGAATATAACTAAAATAAACCTACTAGCGTTTTCCAAAATGGAAACCCCCAAATCTCATCTGCAATATTTTTGCCTTTAGGTTCATGATTAGTCAACAATTTGTCCTGCTTTATTTATTTATTTAGCCTCCAGGGTTATCTCTGGGATTCGGTGCCTGCACTATGAATCCACCGCTCCTGGAGGCTATTTTTTCCCTTTTGTTGCCCTTGTTGTTTATCGTTGTTGTTATTATTGTTGTTGTTATTGCTGTCATTCTTGTTGAATAGAACAGAGAGAAATCGAAAGAGGAGGGGAAGACAGAGAGAGGGAGAGAAAGACACCTGCAGATCTGCTTCATTGTGAATCATTGATTGTGAAGCAACTCCCCTGCAAGTGGGGAGTCGGGGCCTCCAACAGGGATCCTTACTCCAGTCCTTGCACTTCACCTCATGTGTGCTTAACCTGCTATGCTACCGCCCAGCCCCCTTATTCTGCTTTATATCAACTCTTTTTCAGCTACCAGGTTCCAGATGTTACCATGATGCCAGCCTTACTTCCTTGGGAAGACAACCCCACCAATGTGTGCTGGAACCCCCCTCCCAAGAGCCCTGCCCCACTAGAGAAAGACAGAGACAGGTTGGGAGTATGGATCGACCTGCCAATGCCCATGTTCAGTGGGGAAGCAAATACAGAAGCCAGACCTTCCCCTTCTGCAGCCATAATGACCCTGGGACAGTTTGGAACATTCCTACTCATGACCACAGAATGTGAGCTCAGACTTACAGGGATGCAGAAGTTACATAGCTGAATATGGGCCCCAGATCAAATCAAGTCAATGGGGTGTAAAACCAACAATATTTATACACCTTTCCCATATTTGGGAGCTACTCTCTTCCTTGATCCAGCTTTCTAACCCTTTTCCCAGCCATGACATCATCTCCTCAGACAACAACTTGGGTTCCACCTGCATATCAGATGTCAGGCTCAGAAAAAAACTAGTATAGTCATGGGCCTTTTGGAATATAACTAAATAGGCCTCCTAGCAATCTTCCAAATGGAGACCCCAAATCTTCACCTGCACTATTCCAGCCTTTAGGTTCATGACTAGTCAACAATTTGTTCGGCTTTATATGTTAACACTTCTTCAGACACCAGGTTCCAGATGCCACCATGATGCCAGCTGGACTTCCCTGGGCAGAAAACCCCAACAATGTGTTCTGGAATCCCACCCCCTCCCAGACCCCTGCCCCACTAGGGAAAGAGAGAGACAGGCTGGGAGTATGGATCAACCTGCCAATGCCCATGTTCAGCGGGGAAGCAATTACAGAAGCCAGATCTTCCACCTTCTGCAGCCATAATGACCCTGGGTCCATACTCCCAGAGGGATAAAGAATAGGAAAGCAGGGAGTCGGGCTGTAGCGCAGCGGGTTAAGCGCAGGTGGCGCAAAGCACAAGGACCGGCATAAGGATCCCGGTTCGAACCCCGGCTCCCCACCTGCAGGGGAGTCGCTTCACAGGCGGTGAAGCAGGCCTGCAGGTGTCTATCTTTCTCTCCCCCTCTCTGTCTTCCCCTCCTCTCTCCATTTCTCTCTGTCCTATCCAACAACGACAACTACAACAATAAAACAACAAGGGCAACAAAAGGGAATAAATAAAAAATAAAATATTAAAAAAAAAAGAAAATATAAAAAAAAAAAAAGAATAGGAAAGCTATCAGGAGAAGGTATGGGATACAGAGTTCTGGTGGTGGGAATTATATGGAGTTGTACCCCTCTCATCCTATGGTTTTGTCAGTTTCCTTTTTTTTTTTCTCTTTCTTCCAGGGCTATTGCTGGGGCTCGGTGCCTATACTATGAATCCATTGTTCCTAGAGGATATTTTTTTCCCTTTTTGTTGCCCTTGTTGTTTATTGTATTATTATTATTGTTGTTGTTATTGATGTCATTGTTGTTGGATAGGACAGAGAGAAATGGAGAGAGGAGGGGAAGACAGAAGGGGAGAGAAAGATAGAAACCGGCTGACCTGCTTCACTGCTTATGAAGCGACCTCCCTGCAGGTAGGGAGCCAGGGTTTGAACCTGGACCCTTACTTGGCCCTTGTGTTTCACACCATGTGTGCTTAGCCCGCTGCACTACCGCCAGGCCCCGGTATTTCCTTTTTATAAATAAAATTTTAAAAAAATAAGAAAGAGGGACCGGGTCGTGGCACACCTGGTTGAGTGCACATGTTACAATGTGCAAGGACCTGGGTTCGAGCCTCTGGTCCCCACCTGCAGGGGGAAAGCTTCACATCGCTGAAGCAGGGCTGCAGGTGTCTCTCTGTTTCTCTCCCTCTCTATCTCCCTTTCCCCTCTTGATTTCTGGCTGTCTCTATCCAATAAATAAAGATAATTTTTAAAAAATAGGAAAGCTATTAAGGGAGGGAATAGGATACGGAACTCTGGTGGTGGGAACTGTGTGAAATTCTACCCCTCTTATCCTATGGTCTTGTCAATATTTCCATTTTATGAGTAATAAAAAAGAGACAGAGGTCAAAAAGTGATAAATCAATTTTTAAAAGCATTTTTAAAGTTTTTAAATTTATTTATTCCCTTTTGTTGCCCTTGTTGTTTTACTGTTGTAGTCATTATTGTTGTTGTTATTGATGTCATCATTGTTGGACAGGACAGAGAGAAATGGAGAGAGGAGGGGAAGACAGAGGGGGGAGAGAAAGACAGACATCTGCAGACCTGCTTCACCACCTGTGAAGCGACCCCTGCAGGTGGGGAGCCGAGAGCTCGAACGAACCGTGATCCTTTCTCAGTCCTTGTGCTTTGTGCCACATGCACTTAACCCGCTGTGCTACCGCCCAACTCCCCTTAAAAAGCATTGGAGAATACAGATCCAAGAAGGATGACAGAGGACCTAGTGGGGATTGTATTCTTATATGGAAAACTGGGGAACGTTATGTATATACAAACCATTGTATTTACTGTCAAATGTAAAACATTAATTCCCCAATAAAGAAATTTTAAAAAGCATTTTTTAAAAATTTCCATATTGGGGGGATTAATGGTCTACAGTTGACAGTAAATACAATGGTTTTCCACATAACAATCCAACCCCCACTAGATCCTCCTCTGCCAGCATGTTCCAGGACCTGAGCCCTCCACCCACCGCAGAGTCTTTTACTTTGGTGCAATACACCAACTCAGTCAAAAAACATTTGTTTTTATGAGAGATTGGAGCAATACTCTACTCTAGTATATGTAGCGCTGGGGATCGAATCTGGAACCTCATATATGCAAGTCCTTTGTCTGTCACTGAGTTTTCTCGTCAGCCCTCAATTTAAAGAGGGTGAGGAGGTGGGGAGGTGACACAGTGCATGCTTGCATATATGGGTCCTTGGCTTTAATCCCTGGAAACACAGAAGATGATGCAGTGGTGCTATGGGATATTTTTCTCTCTTGCAATTAAAAAGGGAAAAAGAATTTGACATTGTGCTAGCATAGCACAGTCTTTTTAGAAGCCTCTGCACTATGAGAGTCAAGTAGAGGGAAAGAATGACAGGCAAAGTGGCCCGGGTGGTGGCGTAATGGTAAAGCTTTGGACTCTCAAGCATGAGGTGCCAAGTTCAATCCTCAGCAGCGTATGTGCCAGAGTGATGTCTGGTTCTTTCTCTTTGCTCCTATCTTTCTTATAAATAAATAAAATTTTTTAAAAAAAGATGGGCAGAGGTCCAAGTCTCCCACTGACTTGTACCCCTGTGGAGGCCTCAGGAACTGAATCAAAGGACACTGGAAGCAATGCCCGGTGGATTAGTGGACAACAGCTGTTACCTAGAACCTGACTCAGTGGCTACAGAACAGCCATTGCCACCTGCTTGCTGAGACTGTTTTTGAGAGGCACACCTTGCTTTTATCCAAATAGTCCCCTGTGATCCTTAGCCCTGGGCCCGAGACACTCTGGACTGTTTTGCTCTCAGCTGAGACAAATACAGTAAATTACCCCCTTCGCTGTCTAAGCTGAGGACAAAAAAAGAACAAACAAAAACTCCCAAAGCTGGACATTTCTTCTGCAAGCCTGCCCAGCCTCCCCCACAAGTGACGAAGCCTTTTGGGGGAATAGAGATATGGGCCTCCGGTAGCAGAGCTCCTCAGACTCCCCACCCAGGCCCTCACATCAGAGGCTTTTGTATTGAGAATCCACCTTGTGTAAGTGAGCTGTGAGTGATCTCACTTTCTGCCTCTCCAAGAGAGTGGTGAAAGCTAATCCCAAGGGGAGAAAACCCTCCTGGCTTTCAGTGAAGCTTTCTTAACACACACTCTAACAAGGGAACAAAAACCCAGTTCTCACGACCTTGCATACCAACACTTGTCCAGGCTGTCTAATGAGAGCCAGCGTGTGTCATGCACATCAGTAGAGCTCAGCGACAGTAATTGGGTTGAAAAAAGCGAAAACTTGACTGAAGCCCAAATGACCAGTTCTAGCTCTTTCAGCAAGATAACATGATAGAAGGGATTTTCCACTTCTGGGTGTTATCTTATCTTCACAAGAAGTACAAACGCTCTTCTCCAAAATCTGATGGAAGAAGGCAGAACAAGATAATAGACTCCTGACCATAGTTTCAGTATTTACGGTTTGACCGCTACTACCAGCTAACGTAGATCTGATTTTTTTTCAAAGACTAACTCACTATCTGTTGTCACTGAGCTTTCTCCAAAGATTGAAGAGACTTCATGGGGGGAGGAAAGAAGGGGCCATTTGTGACCTGTCCTTGGGCTTCAACTGCCAAATGACTATTTGTAAAAGGGTCTTGCGATTCAGGGCCTCTGCTTAATGCATCCCAGCAGCTGTCACCATGTTATGAGCCCAAAAGATGACTGCGTCTGTACATTCAGCTGAGCCCTTAGACCCTGACCCTGATAGTGACTCTAACAGATAATGTTGTGGCTTAAGCTTAACAAAACTGCAGTTGTTTCATATAGCAGAAATATTTCATAATAAGTATTTCTAACCAGCTTTCCAGATGAGTCTCCCTTTTATAGCACCCTATAAAGTTTGTAAGGTATACTTTTTTTTTTTGTCTATAAGAAGTTAAAAGGAACAGTCAACTGGAATCAACAGGTCTGCATTTTAAACTATTAAAAAAAAATTTTGGGGGACAAATGTTAGCACACCTGGTTGAGTGCACATATTACCATGCACAAGGACCCTGGTCCCCACTTGTAGGAAGGAAGCTTCATAAGCTGTGAAACAAGGCTTCAGGTATCTCTCTTCTTCTCTGCCTCTATATTTCCCCTTACCTCTCTCACACCTGAGTCACAATAGCCAAAGAGTGAAAGCAGCCTCAATGCCCATCGACAGATGACTGGGTAAAGAAGTTGTGATATATATATTTCATGGAATACTACTCTGCAATCAAAAAGGATGATATTGTGGGGGTTGGGCAGTAACGCAGTGGGTTAAGCACACATGGCGAAAAGTGCAAGGACCGGAATAAGGATCCCGGTTTGAGCCCCCGGCTCCCCACCTGCAGGGGAGTCAATTCACAGATGGTGAAGCAGGTCTGCAGGTGTCTGTCTTTCTCTCCCCCTCTCTGTCTTCCCCTCCTCTATCCATTTCTCTCTGTCCTATCCAACAATGAAGACATCAATAAATACAAAAACAATGAAAAACAACAAGGGCAACAAAAGGAAAAATAAATAAATAAATAAATATTTTTTAAAAACCAATAACAACTACAAAAAGCGCAACAACAAGGGCAACAAAATGGGAAAAATAGCCTCCAGGAGCAATGGATTCATAGTGCTGGCACCTAGCCCCAGAAATAACCCTGGAGAGAGAGAGAGAGAGAGAGAGAGAGAGAGAGAGAGAAAGATGATATTGTATCCTTTGGGACAAAATGGATGTAACTGGAGGTGATTATGTTTAGTGAATTAAGTCAAGAGATGAAAGACAACTACCAGATGGCTTCACTCATATGTGGAATCTAGAGAAAAGACACACTTGAGGTGAAAAAGAAAAAGAGCACAAGCAAGCAAACTGTTTCTAAGACATGTGAGAATGATAGCAGTTAGCTCAGGGAGGTGGCAGGGTGAGGACACAGAGCTCTGACGCTAGGTGTGGTGCAGAGTCTCAGAATCTTACAGTCTTGCAACTACTACTAATCACATTTTTTTTTTAACTTTTATTGGTGCATGTGACTTGGGAGTTGCTGTCTCTCTCTCTCTCTTTTTTTTTTTTATTTTTATTTATAAAAAAGAAACACTGACAAAACCCATAGGATAAGAGGGGTACAACTCCACACAATTCCCACCACTAGAGCTCCATATCCCATTTCCCTCCCCTGAGAGCTTTCCTATTTAACCCTCTGGGAGTATGTATGGGGTCATTGTGGGGCTGTCTCTCCTCTCTCCCTTCTAAAACCACCCTCTCTCTAGTAAGCTGCTCAAAGTTTATTCTTCTGCATGCTGACTAATAACTTGAGTATACCTCAGAGATAAAGCTGAAAGGACATCAGGTCTGTAGGGATGAACTGCACACCAGGTTAGCACCTTGCCTAGAGACATGTTGCTACAGTGGTTTGAGGAAAGTTGGTCTTCAATGTCAGCATCAAGTTACAGAGAGAGCCACCCTCCTAAGTCTAAGTACCTGGGAGGCAGGTACTTAGACTCACTCTCACCAGGTCCCTCTGAAGAAGAAGAATCCCTTGCAGTCCACATGATACCAAAAGGAGCTGTGGGCATAAGTGGAGGAAGCAGGTAGGTGGTGACCTGCCCACAATTACCCTGCAAAGCAATCTTCAGAATGCTTCACCCATAACTGGCCACAAAGTTTCTTTAAGTAGATCACAGGAGATAGCATGGGTTTCAACACAGCAAGAGTTACTGGGTGGGAGTAGTTAGCATAATGGTTATACAAAAAGACTATCATGCCTCAGGCTCCAATGTCCCAGGTTCAGTCTCCCATACCACCATAAACCAGAGCCGAGCAGTGTGCTGGTGTAAAAAAAAAAAAGAAAAAAGTTGCTGTTGCTATTCAATCCTATAGTTTAATAGCGGTTGCATTTTTCTTTCTTTCCTTTTATTTTTTTTAAGATTTTATTTATTAATGAGAAACATAGGAGGAGAGGGAAAGAGCCAGACATCACTCTGGTACAGTTCAATCCGGGGATTGAACTCATGACCTTATGCTTGAGAGTCTGATGCTTTATCTACTGCACCACTTCCCCGGACTGCAGTTGCACTTTTCATATTGATGACATACATATTCTGGAATAATCCAGTTTTTAAATTTTTATTTATTTAATGGGTAGAGACAGAAAGAAACTGAAAAGGAAGGGAGATACTGAGAGGGCAGAGACGCCCACAGCCCTGCTTCACCACTTGTGAGGCTTTTCCCCTGCAGGAGGGGACTGGGGGCTTGAACCTGGGTCCTTGCTTATGGTAACATGTCTGTCTACTCAGCCAGGAGTCCACTGTCCTACTCTATTCAGTTTTTTTTTTTGTCTTATTTGGTTTTTTTTTTTTTTAGTATTTATTTACTTTTAAGAGAGAAAGAACCAGAGCATCACTCTGGAGCATGTGATGCTGGGGATAGAATGCTGGACCTCACTGCAAATAAATCAAGAGATTAGTCACTGCATCACCATCCATCCAATAGCCCAGTTTTAAATTAATTCCTTAAACCACAGAAACAGTCTGGAAATGCCAGTATATAAATAAAAACTGTATCTGACCCTCTTCACTAGACCACAGGTTCCAATTTTGGGTTTGTATTATCATCACCATAATTTTCACTGTCAGTAAGTATCAGTGGATGAGTAGGGGAGGCTCTTGAGGCAACAGGTGTTCTGTTTGCTCCTACAGCCACCGTCTGGCATCACTCAAGTCTCCACTTAGACTTCAATACCCCAGAGCGAGCATCTGCTGAATGAGATTGCTGTCTGGAGGAGTGAGTGGCCTGTAAGCCAAATATCAGGGCAGCGGGCTTGACTGAGGGTGTGGGAAGAGAATGAGGGAAAGTATGGCAAGAGGTGGAATGACCTGCCTGAGACCGGCCCATTGCGTGAGGGCTGGGATGACAAGCGTGCTCTTTGATGGCTGCTGTGAGAAGCCTTGTCTACCTGAAACCCATCCCCACAAAGGAGATTTGGAAGCTAAGTTCTACATTGTTCCAAGTTCACCAGGAACTGCTATTTATCTTGTACTTGGGCCAACTGTGTGGCTCTGTTCAGGACAACCGGTTCCTCCACCACTTCCAGGACTGCTTGGTTTCTGTGTAAGCAATGTATTTGCCTCAAAAATCACTAGGTCTATGGAAACCATTCACAAAAGCAAGAGAGGGAAAGGAGAGATCGAGCGGCAAGTAGGTCAGAGGCAAGGAGAGCAAGGCTGAAGGGAGAGATTGGCAGCTGTAACTGAGATGTGGCAGGCATTAGATATGAAGTCAGGTTACCCAAGCCCGATTACGTTCCAAGTGCTAAGCAGAATGTCAGTAGAGCCTTCCTAGACATTTAGTTTCCAATGGCAAAGGCTTGTTATTTCATTACTCTTAACATTAGAAGCAAAAGCCTACTTTGCAATGCTTAGTAGAGGTTAGCAGGTAGTTCACCTGGATAGCGCACTTGCTTTGTCTTGTGCTAGACCCAGGTTCAGGCCCAGCCTCCACTGTATTGGAGGAAGTTTCAATGCTAATGTATCTTTCCAGTATTCCATCTCTCTCTCTCTGAAAAAGTTGGCTCAGCAATAGCACAGAAACTTGATTAGAAGAGGTCGCTCATCTTGTAGGGTGCCTGCCCAGGTATCCATATGGTCTAGGCTCAAGCACTTGGCACAGCACACAGGAGCACTACAGCACTAGAGGAAACCTTGGTGCCAAGACATTTCTCCCTCTGCCTTTGAAAAATGTAGCTGGAGTGGGTAAATCACACATGTGCGAGACCCCAGCATGGCAGAGGAGAAGGTAAGAATTAAAATGCTTGGGGGTCGGGCAGTGGCGCAGTGGGTTAAGCGCATGTGGCACAAAGCGCAGGGACCGGCATAAGGATCCCAGTGCGAGCCCCCAGCTCCCCACCTGCAGGGGAGTCGCTTCACAGGCGGTGAAGCAGGTCTGCAGGTGTCTATCTTTCTCTCCCCCTCTCTGTGTTCCCCTCCTCTCTCCATTTCTCTCTGTCCTATCCAACAACGAACAACATCAACAATGGCAATAATGATGGCCACGAGGCTACAACAACAAGGGTAACAAAAAGGGGAAAAAATGGCCTCCAGGAGCGGTTGATTCATGGTGCAGGCACCGAGCCCAACAATAACCCTGGAGGGGAGAAAAAAAAAGAATTAAAATGCTTAGCATCTTATTCCATTAGGCCAAATTAGTGCGCTACAAGAAAGCCATTTTGTAGTCACAAAGCAAGGAGCCAGTTCATGTCATTGTCTCTGCAGAGCCGTGGGGTAAAAACAACTATTTCACAACCTGGACTTGTATTAGTTTTATCATAAAACATGTTTAGTTCATTCTGGATCAGAATCACTTCTTGCTACATAATCAGTGAAGAGTTTCTGAATTGGTAGTTACCTTTACCCTAAATGCTAGGTCATCAATCTTGTTCCAAAGACTTTCTACCTCCTTCAGAAGTGTCTAGTTCATCCATCCTAATATCCTGACAACACAATGTATTCCTGTTCCTTTCTTAGGAAAGAGGAAATATCAGACACATTACCTTCCACATCAGCCAAAGTGCTCTTACACATTCTAATTAAAGTTTTACCTGGGCATTTCAACTTAATATCCAAAATATTATCAGTAGTAATGTGTATACAAATTTTCCTTGATGTCAGTTTGCTCCAGAGTTGGACTTTTTCCACTCCTCCTGGTTTTGTTTCTTTTTAAAGATATTTTATTTATGAGAGAGAGAGAGAGAGAGAGAGAGAGAGAGGAAGAGAGAGATACACCAGAGCACTGCTAAGTTCTAGTTTATGGTGGTGCTAGGGATTGAACCTGGGACCTCAGAGCCTCAGGTAGGAAAGTCTTTTGCAGAACTGCCTCAGCTCTCCTCCTGGGTTGGTTTGTTTTGTTTATTTACCACTAGGATTATTGCCGGGGCTCAGTGCTGGCACTATGAACCCACTGCTCCCGGTGGCCATTTCCCCCCCCCTATTTTTATTGGATAGACAGAGAGAAATTAAGAGGAAGGAGAAGAGAGAGAAGGTCACCCTGAAAGTGGGGAGCAGAGGCTCTAACTCTTGTGCATGGTAACAGGTGTGCTCAACCAATGCACTACCTGGCCCCCCTCAGCTAGTTGTTTATTTATTAATTCTTTTTATTTCAGACACAGCAGGCCATGGGAGAGATAGGAGAGATACCATAGAACCATTCCATTTGTGGAGCTTCTCCTGGTGCTGTCTGACATTCCCACATGGTGCCAGGGCTCAAATCTGGGCCCTCATACATATGCTCTACTATGAGTTACCTCTCATAGTTTCAAGTTTGAATTTTCAACAGATCTTTTCTAGGTACCAGCTTACAACTAAATCAAAGCAAACTAATACTTTCAATACTTTGTTCTTATGTTTTTAGGTAATTATTGACTTTACAAAGATGAAATGGGTCTTACTCCCTGACCCTGGAATTAATGCAGCAATTATTTCACAATGTTTGTTCAGAACATTTGTTACTAAAGCAGAGGGCACACCCAAAAGTAGGGCAGATTTCTCAGCAGTCACAGAATGTCAACACAAGCACCTGTCCTTTCTGCTATGATGGAGGAAGAGAAAAACATGCCAGCAGGAAAAGGAACACAGAAAAGTTCAGCTCACATGTTAAGTGGTAGACTACTTGTGTAAGAGGTAGCTTTTGAGCAGAATCAAATTTTAAAAGGCAATACTTGTTAGGGCCAAATGTTCACAGCTGCATATTGAAATCTCAAGGCATGCTTTCCTATAATTTCAGGGTTGTCATCCACCACTGTTGGCTGGAAATAAGCCAACAGATGTGTATGACTCCGATGTCTTCTACCTAGAACCCAGAAAGGGCTGCTGCTGCACTCACTAGGATGTAAAGTGGATTCTGATGCCAGAACTTCGCTAATCCAAGTAGGCTGTAAGCATCCTGATAGAGGACATGAAGCCTGGAGATAACTCACCAAGTATGTGGACAAACACTGCCCCCTACTGCCAAAAGATAAAGAGTAGCTCAAGATAACTAGTATCTTCCCCATTACAGCCAGTCTTTTATTATTATTATTATTTATTTATTCCCTTTTATTGACCTTGTTGTTTTATTGTTGTAGTTATTATTGTTGTCATAATTGTTGGATAGGACAGAGAGAAATGGAGAGAAGGGGAGACAGAGAGGAGGAGAGAAAGATAAGACATCCGCAGACCTGCTTCACCGCCTGTGAAGTGACTAACCTGCAGGTGGTGGTGGGGGGGAGTTTGCACCACCTGTGCTTACCCCACTGCGCTACTGCCTGACTCCCTACAGCCAGTCTTAAAGAAGCAGAAAATAAGACCCTTATTGCACCAGTTTATTTTTGTAATACTGGGGGTACCACAAACATCTTGCCTGTTGGGAAAGTTGTATGATGATTATGTGTAAATAAAATCTGTTTCTAAGTTACAAGCTGCTGTACAGTTGTTTAATATATTAGGAACACTCATGGCTACCAGACCAGGGAGCTCTAAGTGTATTTGCCAAACCCAATCTATGGCTCTGTATTATCTGTCCACCTGCTTTTCCTTGAAATCCTTTATACCAGGCTACCTTAAGCACTGTACTAAAGTAGTTTGATGTTAATCATAAAACACCTACAGACAATCAAAGTGGGTGGTTAAGTTCTTCTAAATTCAATTTTGACTTAGGACAAACACTGAGCTAATCAGAAGGCTAACAGCACGTAAAAATTGAAGTTCTAAGCCAAGGTGAATATGCATGTTAATTACATTTGAGCAATGAAAAAAATGCAGGGGGAAGGAAACTTTAATACCACTTAAAAGGGGGGGGGGAGTTGAGTGGTAATGCAGCAGGTTAAGTGCAAAGACTAGCATGAGGATTCCCGTTCAAGCCCCCCCCCCCCCCCCCCCGCTGCAGGGGAGTCGCAGGTCTGCATGTGTCTATCTTTCTCTCCCCCTCTCCTCTTCCCATTTCTCTGTCCTACCCAACAGTGACAACATCAATAACGATAATAACTAGAACAATGAAACAGCAAGGGCAACAAAAGGAAATAAATAAGTACTTTTTAAAAAAAGTATTTGTTTTACTTATTGGGAGAACCAGAGTATCTCTATGGCACATGTGATGCCAGGGATCAAACTTGGGAGCTCAAGCTCAGAAGCCTAGAATTCTACTTGTATCGCTTCCTGTATTGCTTTTATCTAAGAAGAAACAATTCTAAATTGCAGGATAGAATATTCATGAGTTATTTGGAATTGCATACAGATTACAAGCATTACTATTTAGTATGTATATAGTTACAACTGTTGAAATTGATTTTGTCCTCCATATTTTATAACCTTGGGATTATCACACATCAAGTGTCTCTTATTCAAAGTTAGTCCATCTACTGTCTCTTGATTCCATTCTACAAAAAAAGTATTACTCCTTCTGACTTGAGACAATTGCTTATTTTGTTACCAGAACAGGGCTGAGTCGCTTCATTCATTCACAAAGTACATCCTCCCACCACAAGTGAGAGAGGATGGAGTCAATAGGTCAAGCTGATGGGCTGTGTGGGTAATCAATGTATTTGTTTTAGAATATTGTAAGAAGTACACAGAGCACACATCTGGGTTATAAAAGCCCTTTTATAAAGCCATTTTTAAACAAAACAAAAAGTCTTACAAAAGAAAAAAAATACAGAAAAATGTAACTTGCTTCATTATGTCCCAAAAGAGAGGGGGAAGGGACAATGCCAACATGCTGAACGATAAAGGGTTCTTTTTATTTTTTTTTTAATACAAAATACAAGCAAAGGCTACACATACTAAAAACAGAGCTCAGGAGCAGACACAGTCCTGGAAACCCTTTGATAAAAGAAAGCAGGGGTTTAAGTTATCTATGCAGATACATACAGAGACTGGGACGTGTAAAAATTAAGTATCACAAAGATCATTACATGTCTACCAATGCATGTTGCGTCTATAATTCATGTGCATGGTCAACAAAATCATGTTCACTTTAACCCCATTTCATTTAAATTAAAAAAAAAAGACCTTTTAAATAAAGTGGTTACATTCAATCTTTAATTTCCTTAGTACCATGCTGTAGATACCAGCACTGTTAAGGTATTGCAAGAATGCCCAACCCTCTAGTCTGATCACACATCAAGCAATACTGAAGTATGAAGGGATCCTTGGCGTCAGCCCAGACTAATTAAACAGATTTCTTTTATTTATTTATTTTTTTAAAAACTCTCCCTGTGTAGAATGCAAACGTTTAAGGACTAAAATTAAGTTAGGCTGGGAGTTTTAGAGCTGGCACAATGAAGTCTGAAAGATGAATCAAGGCAAACAATTACTGAGAACTTGGTGGTTGCTTTAACCTGGCAAATTTTGGAAGTCTTTCACTAAATCCTGCAGGAATTAGATATCTATAGTCTGCTGCAACATGTTCATGGTAAACAAACTAAGTAGAGCTCTTATTTACAAATCTTGTAACAAATACTTCTGGAGGAAAATTAAAAAAAGAATTCACTAATTACCAGAAGACAAAAGGTTTAATTGCCAGACATATACAAACACATTCACACACACATCCACACAATACTTCAGGTTTTTTTTTTTTATTTCATACGTTATTTAGGGCATAAGCAGAGTACTATACCCTTACATCCCATTGAAAAAAGAAGAAAAAAAACGACCCTCCCCCCATTTATCTAGAAAACCCTCCCTTCACCCTGATGTACAAAGTGTATGCACAATGGTGGCACCCACCAGCCACGCTAAGCATGCTCAAGACAGATGTCACAGTCCAGTCATTCATTGGCATGGCAACAGGCAGGTTGAGGGACTTTTCCCAATAGTGGTTAATACAGTCAGCACCACTGTGAATTAGGCTTTGAAAAAAAAAAAACGACTTAGGGATGTGGGGTTCAAAAAGAACCATTCTGTATCAAGTTTATCCTAAGACGGAGAAAATTAAACATGTTGGAAAATTTGATGTCTCAATATTCAAGGAAAAAGCTCCCTTTCAAATAAATCCAGTTTCATGCAGCGAAAAGGACAATTATTTTACCCTCAAGAGCAATCAGTTTGTTATATTCTCCCTATCCACTGAAAGGAAACATGTTATTTGTTCTATTTAGGTATCTAAATCTGAATGCTAACAACCAGAGCCCAGGCCATGTGATTTCCAAACCCTTAAGGTGAAAGTCTGTTCACAGAACAGCTACTGGTGATACAGGCACAGAAAGAACCATCCAAACTGTTCTTTGGAACATCAGCAATGGCCAGGGGAATCTTATAAAACTGTACCTGTTGCTCCTGGTATGAGACTCTGCTCTTGCCTAATACTCTAAAAGCATCTCTTAAACTGGTTTAAAGAGCAGTATTCCCCTGACCTCAACAATGCAAATCCACTTGTTACCAGAATATAAAGAAACAAAGAAATAAGAAAAAAAAACTCACAATAAATTTAGCTGATTTAAATACTAAATGTTTAAAAGAAAAAACTTCAAGGGATTTTATCTTCAAATTTCACTTGTGATTAGTTTACCTAGTAGAAAATGCTGTCTCAATTAGTACTAAGTACTGAACTAAAAAATGAACCTAGAGCAGTGCATTTATTGTGTGTGTGTGGGGGGGGATTAAGCCAAAAACCAGTATCTAAACTCCATAGGAAAGCTACCTCTATTCTTCTAGACAAAAAGATCTCTATTCTACCTTCCTAAAGGAGGGTATATCCATTAATTTTTTTTTTCCTGGATTCAGTTGGATATGGAGAAAGAAAAATGTTTTAGGGAGGACAATCTGCCATTATTATACTTAAAAGGTGTCCTTTGGGTCCACACCATTCATTTCAATCTGAGGTGAGGAGGGCTAAAAGCAGCAGCATGTTAGATTTAACACAACACAAGCTACCCATTTCTATCAATAGCTGTGTTAGGTGTAGGGGAGTCTGGAAAAATTCTTAAAATTTAGAATGTAGTGTCAGTCAGCACAGCTGCAGGAATATGTTTTAGAGGTAAACCTAACAGAGTTAAGAGAATTCAGATTAATACTAACAAGCACCTTCAAGGTTAATATCCCACTTCCTGAGCACTGCAAAATAAAGACAGTGAATGCTATTGCCATTTCACCCCAGGCACACACAAGAGACAAAGAGGGAGTGCAGTCAGGAATGGTGCCAATGGCCAGTCACTCTCTCAGCTTCCAGCGTGTAACATGTCCTGCCATCACAGGCCAGCCCGACTATTGAGCACCTATTTCCAGTTGAGACACCACAGCTGCACGCACGTGGGGGAAGACTAATGTGTTTTAAATCATCAACTAAAAAAATGGGGCCAAGTTATTCAGAGCCTGTCTCAATTGGGACACAGATCCCATGTCTATGGCCAGCCTACTAGGAATATATATATTACACTTTCAATCTGCAAATAAATGTTCTAAAAAGGGATCCCAAACAAAATGTCTAACCAATGAACACAAGTAACCTAGAAAACAGGATTCCCACGACATATGTGCACTTATCACAGAGATGTCAGGTCAGACGACTGACTACACCGGAGACTGTAAATACAAAGGCTTAAAGTTTTTAAAGACCCTTCTACTGTTTCATGAAATAGGGTCTTAACATAAACCCAAACTTTACTAGGAATGACTCAAAAGTTAAAAATTCCTAAAAGCATAAGTGCATGATGGGAACACTGGCAGGCCATTTACTATATGCACACAAATCTTGTTAAAATTGGATGCCTGGACATATACAATAAAGCAACTGGTGTAATCTTTTAAAATCCTCATGACAAAATTCACAACAATAAAGTCTACCATCATGAAAGGTAATAATCCAATTACTGTTGATGCTCAAGTTCTCTGTTTAGTACCAAGTATTAAAATCTCCAAATTAAATTTTTAAGAGTGCAAAAAAAAAAATGTTTAAGAGTGCACAGTGAAATGACTGTCTCTAGGTGCTTTAAACATCATGAAATTAAGGATATTCCTTAAAGTGTCTTAAAAGTCTATGAGTTTAGATAACCACATGACCTACAAACATTTGTAAGAAAGCAACATTGACAAAAATCAAACCACACTGGGTATCGAAGAAGCATATTTAGGTAAGAGTTATATTTCATTAACTTCCCAGTTCATTAGCACACCAAGACCTCCAAATTCTGCTCTGAGTAGCTCCTGGATCATGATGCAGAGGTTCAAACCTACAGCTACAACTTGAACTGCTTTCATAAGGCTAGTATTTAGTCTTATCAACTGCACAGAGCAGAGGCCTCCAAATGCAGTTTCTCTCATTCTGCTTAATTTCTTATACTCTTGATTTAAGCAACATGAGCAGTAAGACAGTATTCAATGTGGGAATAGTAATTTTAATGTACTCCTACCAAGGATAGGATCTGAAGTTAAGTGAAGAACAGTCAGAAGAAATCATGCCCTAAAGCAGAGCTGGCGGATGGGGGGGGGGGGGGTGCAGTAGGATCCTACAAGGTAGCAGGAAGCCAAGAAATGCACTTCATGTTTCTACAAAGAAATGGAGATTTTTGGATGAAAAGGAAAATATTCTATTCCCAAATTAAAAGTTTGATTCATGGGATCTGAACATTTATGGCAGAAAATAATTTCAATTGTTTTCAGAAAGGAAAAATCTCAAGTCTTTGTGATTGAGTTTCACATTAACTGGTACTTTATTTTCGAACAACCTAAACATTGTCAGTTTTGAAAAGAAATCCACTGTGATTTATCAATCTTGCCAATAAATCTGAAGTATGTTTTGTTTGTTTTAGTTTTTTGGATCCTTGATAAAATTTTACCCAAGAAGCAGTATAGATACAATACATATATATTTTTAAAAACATGAACCATTAGAAAATGAAATAGGAAAGAGTGATTTTGTTTTGGCAGCCCCTTGCTTTTTTTGTTTGTTTGTTTAAGCTCCTTAAAGACTATAGCAGGATAAAAGGATCACTGGCTCTTCTAATATCTAAGAACATGGGGGGCAGGGCAGAGACTGGAAAAAAAACCTTTTAGTAACAATTCAGATTTCATCTTTATCTCCTACCTGTTCCATCAATGGAAGTTTAACGTCATGATTATTTTTTAGACATTTATACTTGTGTAGATATATAAACTTGTATTAGATGACAACTGATTCAAGTTCAGGTAGAGAAAGAAGCAATCATTTTTAACAAAAATGGTTTTTACATATTCTGATTACAGCTCAACCTGCTACTGTTTAGCAAAAAGCAAAATTTCCATAGGGTTCATTTCAGATCTTATTGCTTTACAAGTGCAGTATATTTTTCATTTAAAAATGGAAAGATGAAGCAGTCAATCCAGTGATTAATCTGACATGGGAAAGAGGGGTAAAAGGGGGTAGTGGCAAAGAAAAGACCAGTAGACAAAAAGTAATTAAACATACAATGGTTTTCTTTAAAAGACAGAGAGAGATGTTATTTTCAACAAAGGGGGGGGAAAAAAAAGCATTGAAAGCCCATGAGTCACACCATAGCCAAAACCATGTTCTATTTTAAGTAGATTTTCTTTCCCCTCGTTTTCTTTTTTCCTCTTTTTCTTTTCTTTTCTTTCTTAATAAAATCTCTCCCCAAACCATCATCACTTCTAGTCTTCCCCAGACTGGGCTTCGTCTTCAGACCCTTCATCCCCAGATTTCTCGGGCGGGGGACTAGCAGATGTTTTCTTTTCGGGGGGGCTTTCTGGCTCTTCATCTTCTTCTTTGGGAGAAGGAGTCTTTTCCTTTGATACCTTTGAAGCTGTGGGACGACCCACTTTCCCTTTGCCTTTCACTGGACTTGGTGTCACTAAAAGAAGGAAAAATAATTGGGATGGGTAGGGAAGCAAGAAAACAAAACGTCTTTACTAAAAATCAATCCATCTAGAATAGTAAAATTTACCACCAAGGTGACTCACCAACTTACTAAAACTATATCATCCCTAGATATAACTATTGCAGTTTCTAAACTGATCAAGAGAATTACTGCACTTTGTTAGTGTTATTTCTAGTCACTTTACCACTGTTAAGCTATGTTAGCAATAATGCTTCAGATAAAATTTTTTATAAAGATACTACAAAAAATTCATTTACCATTCTTAGTGGCTTAGGAAACTGAAAGTTAATAACAAAAGTTGTGTTTAAAAAAGCAAATAAAAGGAAAAACACAGGGGGTCAGGCGGTGGTGCAGTGGGTTAAGAGCATGTGTGAGCCCCCGACTCCCCACCTGCAGGGGAGTCGCTTCACAGGCGGTGAAGCAGGTCTGCAGGTGTCCATCTTTCTCTCGCCTTCTCTGTCTTCCCCTCCTCTCTCCATTTCTCTCTGTCCTATTCAACGACGAACAACATCAACAATGGCAATAATAATAACCACAACGAGGCTACAACAACAAGGGCAACAAAAGGGGGAAAAAATGGCCTCCAGGAGCAGTGGATTCATGGTGCAGGCACCGAGCCCAGCAATAACCCTGGAGGGAAGAAAAAAAAAAAGGAAAAACACAACAGAGTTAATAATTTTTGATAGTCCTATCATTCTATGAAACAGGTCTGCAGGTGTCTCTCTTTCTCTCGCCCTGTCTTCCCCTTCTCTCTCCATTTCTCTCTGTCCTAGCCAACAATGACGACATCAACAACAACAACAATAATAACCACAACAATAAAAAAACAAGGGCAACAAAACAGAATAAGTATTAAAAAAATAATAAAGGCAAACTCATTTTCCTCTTTATTTACTGAATAAGACAGAGAAATTGAGAGGGATGGGGCAGATGGGGGGAAAGAGAGACATCTGTAGTACTGTTTCATCACTTGTGAAGCTTCTATAATACAAGTGGTAACTGTGGTTTGAACCAGGGTCCTTGCACATTGTAGTATGTGTGCTCAACCAGATCCACCACCACCTATAAACCCTAAACCCCAGTTTTCTGATTTAAGAACAAACAGGGGATGTTTAAAAAACTATCTGAAATAAAACATAATGGCTCAAAGAAAATGGATTCATATGGTGGTATTTGTTAGCAGAGAATGAATGGTACATGGGCCTGAACACAGAATTTTTAAACATATTGCTGGAGATATGCATTTCACAGTTTGAAGTCTTTATTAGCTGGTAGGACTGTGACCTACAAAGATAAAAATGTCAGAAATAAATATAGGTGCAATGTTTCTACTTTTTAAAATATTTGTATTTATGAGGGTTAGGAGAGGGAGGGGAAAGGGGGGCGGAGAGAAAGAAACACACACACACACACACACACACCAGACATTACTCTGGTACATGTGCTGCCAGGGATTGAACTCAGGACTTCATGCTTAAGAGTCTAACGCTTTATCCACTGTGCCAACTCCTGGACCATGGTGCAATGTTTCTATTACTATGCCTGACACAAGTCATTCCCAAATCATGGTTGTGTATGACAGCAAGCAAAAAAGCTAAAAGCCATCATGCTCCTGGAGAGGTAAGCCCTTGGTTCACAAGTAACACTTCCAGGTTCAGATAATGGGATCCTATCAGAAGTCTGTTACTTTTCATAAGTATGTGGATAGTGACAAGGCAAGATGACTTGTTTTAGAGAAAAATTACTGGCTTTTCCCAGATTTCAAAGCATCAACTTAATTTCACTTCTACAGAGCTCACCTGTAGCCTTTAGCCTGGGCTTTGGCATTTTCTTTTCTTTTCGCTCAGGTTTGGACTTTTTCACCATCTTCTTATTTTTCTTTTTTGAACTGCCATAGTCACTGTCATCATCATCTTCCATTAGAAAATCTTCATCGCTGCCAGAATCTTCTGAGAGGAAAGAAGAATTTCAACGTCCAACTTAAATGTAAACATCCTTCCAAGTGAACAAAGGGAAAGAGTGCTATGAATGATTGGCAGATGGGATTTGGGAATCAAACACTCTCGGATTCTATTTGCAAGTGTATGATTGACTTGTTGAAAGAGTAACTTGAAAACAGAAAGATAAAGAGAGAGAGAGAAAGAGAGATAAAGAAAGAAAACAGAAAGGGGGGCAGGTGGCAGCACAGCGGGTTAAGCGCACATGGCACGAAGCGCAGGAACTGGCTTAAGGATCCTGGTTTGAGCCTTTGGCTCCCCACCTGCAGAGGGGGTCACTTCACAGGCAGTGAAGCAGGTCTGCAGGTGTCTTTCTCTGTTCCTGTCTTCCCCATCTCTCTTGATTTCTCTCTGTCCTATCCAACAACAACAGCAACAACAATAAAAACAAACAGCAAGGGCAAAAGGGGAGGAAAAAAAGCCCCCAGGAGCAGTGGATTCACAGTGCAGGCACCGAGCCCCAGCAATAACCCTGCTGGGGGCGGGGGGAGAGAAGAAGCAGATTAGCAGATTAAAAATCAATTGAAGGGGCCCAGAGATGGTGCACCTGGTTGAACACAGGTGTTACAATGTGCAAAGACCTGGGTTCAACCTCTTAGTCCCCATTTGTAAGAGGAAAGCTTTATGAGTGGTAAAGTAGTACTGCAGGTGTTTCCTTCTCCATCTCCCCCCTTCCTCTCATTTCCTCTGTCTCTATCCAATTTTAAAAAATGACCTAATTGAAGCCAGCTATTTTTACTATTGCATATAGTATTGGTGATACTAAGAAAAATCAAACTGAATAGATTTTATGTATTTGGTTCAGCTGTGACCTGAATAGATGTTATGTATTTGGTTCAGCTGTGAATAAATTTAAAAATACAGAATGAAAACATACATGTCAGTCAGTTATCCAAATAACACTCTCTTTGTGACAGAGCATGGGTCTTATGAACATGTGATTTTACTATCTGAGATAACTTTTTCATTCAGGTAGAGACAGAGGCAGAGAAAAAGGGGGTTTACCCCTGGGATATGACAGTTCCCATGTAATGTGTGCTTGGGCCCAAACTTGGGTCAGATGCACACCAGTGAACTATACTCTGCCCCTTCTTTTTTTTGGCCTCTAGGGTTATCGCTGAGGCTCAGTGCCTGCACTATGTATCCACTGCTCCTGGTAGGCCACTCCCCCCCCCCCTTTATTGGATAGGGCAGAGAGAAACTGAGAGGGGAGGGGAAGATAAGACACAAGTAGACCTGCTTCACCAATATCGAAGCAAGCGCCCTGCAGATGTGGAGCTGGGGACTCAGACCGAGATCCTTGTGCTTCATGCTATGTGTGCTTAACCCAGTACACCACTGCCCGGTCCCTCATTAACATTTTTACGAGGAAAAGGTCTATCTTTGTTTTACCAGTTCAAAATACAAACCTTCATCACAACACCCACTCTAACAACTGTCAAAGAGGCCAGGTGGTAGTGCATATGGTTAAGTGCTCACATTACTATGAGCAAGGACCCAGGTTTAAGCTTCTGGTACCCACCTGTAGGGGAAAAGCTTCACTAGTGGTGAAGCAGGGCTGCATGGGTCTCTCTCCCTCTCCATCTCCTCCTCCCTCTCAATTTCTCTATCCAATAAAATAAATAAATGCATGTTACTAAACTGTTGTGATGCAGGAGGTAGCGCAGTGGATAAAGTGTTGGACTCTCAAACTGTCCATTCAGTATTTGAATACAAATGATGAATTATCAAAATCATGAGACTTTTTAGTATCTACCTTTAGGAGGCAGTAGTGCATTTGGTTGAGCACAACATTGTCATGTGAAGGACCCTGGCTTGATCTCCCACTCCTCACATGCAGGGAAAAGCTTCATGAGAAGTGAAGCAGTGCAGCAGGTGTCTTTCTTTCCCTCTCTCTTTCTCATGCAAATTCTATCATAAGAATAAGATTAAAAAAGAAATAAATAAGAGCATCAGCTCCAGAATCAGTAAAATCATTTGTGTGCAGTCTTGACACTGCAAAATAATGTTATTAAATAAACACCCTTTCTAATAATTATCTAATTTCAGGGATTGGCTATTAACATTTAACATCCATAAAAATACCAAAGTAAACAAGACCCTATAATCATGACAAAAGCATCTTCACATACTTTCCTGGAATGGTGCCTCATCTTCTTCCTCTTGTTCTTCCTCACTGCCCACATCTTCCATGAGCATCTCTCTCTGTTTAGAAGCTGCTTTAGAGGCTGCCTGCCGTTGTTGGCGCACATTTTTATGATCTTCTTTTTCATCTTCACTGTCTTCTGGAATATCAAAGTTATGTAATGATCAAAGAGTTGTACACTGGAAAGCTGACTTGAAAATCGTAAATTTGGGGTTGGGGGGTAGCATAATGGTTATGCAGAAGACATTCATGCCTGAGGCTCTGAGGGCCGGCCCAAGTTCAATCCCTAGCACTCAGTGCTGAGCAGTGCTCATCTCGTCATCATTCTCTTTCTCTCTCTAGCTTTCTTTCTCCACTTCTCATTAAAAAAAAATAACTTTGACCTTTTAAAATTTCCAAGAAAGGTACAAGGTAATCAAAAGGTACAGCTGTCAACAAAGTCATAAGTATATAATGTACAGCCTAGTGACTAATAGTGACACCCTATTAAATGTTTGAAGTAACCAAAGTGTAGATCCTAAAAATTCTCATCACAAGATAAACTTTTAACTATGAATGGTAATAAGGAATCCTGACAAAATATACAACAAGAGGAGCCAAAATTCAGATAACGGACTTGAATAAGACTACACACTATTCATATTAGATAGCTTAGGTATGTACTAAGTAATAACATAATGTTAGGAAGTTAATTAGGAAGTGAATGTTTCCCGTAACAGATTACATTAAAATCTAAATTCTCAAATTTTAATAGCTAAAAATGAAAAAGTTTAAGTTTTTCAATGACACTGTCTCTAAAATACAAAGCACATAGATCCTAAAATATATAAGCTGCTACCTTATAATAAATGAGGTATGACAACTGTCAATTTAGAGGGTTGAAAGAGAACTTTAAAACATCAATTAGAACTCAATATAAATCTATAATAAAAATTACTTTCATATATCTATTAGGTTACATTAAAACTATTTCAACATTATGAGTAAATCTGGTTCAAGCGCAGGCTTCCAGCTTACTGGCCAAAGTCTCTTAACTACAGTGCTTTTCCTGAACTGTGAAAGTACTTTTATAGCTGTTACTCTTCTGCAAACACTGATGGCCTTTTAAGCCTTGCAACAGTCAGTGTTTAAGTCATCATTTTCACTGCTAAAAATCACATCTAGAGGCAAGTAGATACAGAGTACTAAGATGGTTTTGGGTAGGAGCTGTGCCTATCACTAATGTAGAGATATTTATCTTGCAATGTTAAGTAAAATAGTAAATGTAAAGATATAAACATAGGATTTATAAGGCAAATGAACAAAGGACTAATATGACTTCAGTGTAGGCAGTCAGACAGCAGCACTGAAGAAACAGAAAAAAAAGAGTTCAGTGGGGGGTGAGTTCACTGGAACTCAATAACCTCCACATATTAGCTAAATAGCAATTTAAAGGGAAACCAAAAAGGCAGAAATGGGGGGAACGCATGTCAAAGCTAAAGATATTAGAGCAATATGGACTGAAATTCTCAAATTGTTAAAATTTTATTTATTTTATTCTATGAAATACACAAAGAAAGACCAGAACACTGCTTGGCTCTGGCTTATGTTGGTATTGGGGGGGAATTGAACCTGAAACCTTGGAGCCTCAAGCATGAAAGTCTTTTGCAGGACTATAATTACACTGCCTCCCCATCGTGCACCCCCTCATTTTTTTTTTTTTTTAAAGATAGAGCAGAGATGGGGAGGTAGGAACTACAGCACCAAAGTTTCCTTAAATATAGCAAGGGCTGGGTTTGAACCTGGGTTACACACTTGACAAGGGAGCAACTTACCCAAGTAAGCTATTTTGCCAGCCCCTTGATTCTTAAGATTTTAAAAAAGTTAGTCAAGGGCTGAGGAGCTAACATAATATTATGCAAAAGACTTTCACGTCTAAGGCTTCAAGGTCCCAGATTCAAACTCCACTACCAAAAGCCAGAAATGAACTGTGCTCTTGTTAAACAAATCTTCACTAAAAAATGAAGCCAGCATTATTTTATTTGGCCATAGTCCTATCATTATTTTTTTTCTTCTCAAATCATGAGTTGTTGACACGTTTATAATTTCTCATCTCTCCATGATAAGGAAATCACTATTTTTTTTTAATTCTTACAAATTAAAGCTCATCTATGTTTTTCAAAGAATATATCACTCTTCCCTTTGCACATCTCCATTTCTTTTAGTATCATATACTTATTCTATTCTATTCAGTTTGATATCTTATTTGAAGATGGAAACACCTTTGCAAAGCCAATTACATGCAGGTGTCTTGTATTACTATGAAACTGTCTTATTAAAATAATCAGTGAATAAATACATAAATAGAACTATACTTGTGGCCAGGAAGGTGGCTCAATCAAAATCAGACCACAGGACTTTCAAGAAAGGCCTCAGGTTTAATAACCTGAAACTGTAATTGCCAGCAGTGTAGAGCTGTCCTTTGACTTCTCACAAAATAAATAAAAATCTTTAAAAAAAAAAAAAAAAATCACACTTATTATATTAGAAACGGTTTACTACCTGCTGAATGAGAATCGTCCTTCTTGGTCTTCACATCTTTTTCTTCTGAGTCCTCACTAAAAAGGAAAAAGCAAATGCTTAAGACTCTTTGGTCCAAATTGAAGGGCTAAGAAGGTGGCTAGCGGCAGAGAATCTGTCTGTCATTTGAGTGTCTGGGTGACCCTAAACTAGGCAACAGCAATACAGACAAAATGAAAAGAACTCCATGGATGGTGAAACAGTGCTTTGTGTGTGCACACTTTTGTGATCTTTCTCCTTAGGAAGGTAGCACAATGGTTGTACACCAGACTTCCATGTCTGAGCCCCAGAAGTCAGGTTCAATCCCTGACCATTAATAACCCAGAGTTAAGCAGTGCTCTGGTTAAGAAAGAAGAAAAATTAAAGTGAATATTCTCTAACATTTCATTAGAACAGAACACTGAAGTAATGTGAAGACATCTGAAATCTCATATGTAAAACATGCAGATGCTGACATAAGTTAAAAGCTCTTCCACTAAACTGTCTACAGAGACAAATTGTGTAAATTGTATAAAACACAATTTTATCTACTTCTGGGAAAGTACTGCTAATAAAGGCACGGGGGGGAAGTGCCTATAGCAAACCTGAAAATATTTCACCTATGGATAAGAGCTGAATCACAAAAAACATTTAATGAGCAAGGCCCTCTGTCATCTGGAAGGATAGGCTAGCAGCACAGTGCGTGCTTGGCAAGCATGAGGCTCAAGTTTGAACCTCCCAGCACTATTAGGATAGAGCAGTGCTCTGGTCTCTCAATATCTCTCATTAGTGGTCTGAGAGGTGGTGCAGTGGATAAAGCATTGTATTCTCAACCATGAGATCCCGATTTCAGTCCCCAGTAGCACATGTACCAGAGTGATGTCTGGTTCTTTCTCTCTTTCCTCCTACCTTTCTCATGAATAAATAAATAAGGTGTGTGTGTGTGTGTGTGTGTGTGTAATTAAAGATTTAAATAAAGGCCTCTACTGTCAGAGGCAGAGTGTAGAAACACTAAAAACAAATTATATAATTGTCAATGGTATAGAAGTAGGAAAATAAATGATCTCCACTTAATACAGCTGAAAAAAAAATGTAAAGGGGAATAGAGTTTAGCAGGTCTGCAGGTGTCTATTTTTCTGTCTTCCCCTCTCTTCATTTCTCTGTCCTATCCAACAACATCAATAACAACAATAAAAACTACAACAACAATAAAAAAAAATAAGGGAAAATAAACAAATTTTTAAAAGATGTACTCTGAAGCACAAGGACCGGCGTTAAGGATCCCGGTTCGAGCCCCCGGCTCCCCACCTGCAGGGGAATCGCTTCACAGGCAGTGTAGCAGGTCTGAAGGTGTCCCTCTTTCTCTCCCCTTCTCTGTCTTCCTCTCCTTTCTCCATCTCTCTCTGTCCTACCCAACAACAATGACATCAATAGCAACAACAATAATAACTAAACAACAGTGGAAAAAAAAAAAAAAAACAAGGGCAACAAAAGAGAAAATAAATATTTTTTTAAAAAATGTACTCTAGAATCCAACAGACATGGTTTCAAAATGTGCCAGGCCCATTTGTTAGGTAGTCTTGGATAAATAAGAGTCTAAGTTAATATTACTTACTCTACTAAAGGTGTGAATTAAATGGAAAAGTTATGGTCGGGGAGATAACATAATGGGTATGGTATGCAGAGATTCTTCATGCTTCAGGTTCCAAAGCCCCAGGTTCAAACCCCTGCACCACTATAAGACAGAGTTGAGCAATGCTCTGGTAAAAAGACTGGCACATAATAACCAAAAACAGTAGCTATTATCTTCATCATAGAGATCTTAAAGTTATGTTTCAACAAGTGTAAGCGTATGTGTCTCTACTTGAAGAACGAAAAAAAAAAAAAGAGCTACAATATTCTGGACTCAGAGGCTAATTATAGCTAAAACTACAACTTGCTTGAACAAATTTTTAAGCTAAAGTAAAGGAATAGTAATTTAGTCCATAATATTTAATCGATACATGTTAGTTATGATTCTGCAGGACTTGTGACCGAATGAAAGAGGTTATTTATTCTTTGCTATCATTACTATGAGAATGTCAATACTTGCCTTAGGTTACACATTATATAATCCTGCTATGTGTTCAAGTTTGAGGTAGCAACAAAAGCATACTGGGAGAACAAGAGGTCCAGGTTGAGTTCAAGCAAGCCTTGTGACCTTAGAGACTAACCTCTAGACCCAAAAGCACTGCCTGTGATAATATGAAAAAAAAAAAAAAGTGTGGGGCAGCACAGGAGGTGTCACAGGTGCTGAGGCTCTAGATTTTTTTTTTCCCATTTACTGAAAGAAATCTAATTAAATTTAATTCTACTTATTACACACAGAGACAATTTTACATGAGGCAGAGATAAAGCCAAGATATCACTTTGGCACATGGGGTGCCAGGAATGGAACTGAGAACCTCAGGCATGCAAGGCTGATTCTCTCCCAGTTGAGTTATTTTCTCAACACGAGACAGAATTTCACATGAAATAAAGAAGCCAGAACACTACCTCAGTATATATAGTTTCAAGAGTCAAACCAAGAGCCCCAGGCATGCATCCCACTAGCTCCTGACAAGAAGATATGAGAACTGCCACAGGTAGGAGCTGGCAGCCAGTTCTGTCTCCAAGTGCTTGCTTCCACCAACTCATTTCTTCTCTAGGGACTCTGGATTTACAAGCACGATATTCCAAGTTTGATCACCAGCATAGATAGTATGCCTGGTGATTTCTTTCTCTCTTCTCTCATTAATAAATAAATATTGGGAGTTGGGCGGTAGTGCAGCAGGTTAAGTGCAGGTGGCGCAAAGCACAAGGACTGGCCTAAGGATCCTGGTTCCAGCCCCCAGCTTCCCACCTGCAAGGGAGTCACTTCATAAGTGAAGTAGGTGAAGTAGGTCTGCAGGTGTCTATCTTTCACTCCCCCTGTCTTCCCCTCCTCTCTCCATTTCTCTCTGTCTTATCCAACAATGATGACATCAATAACAATAAAAAGGGCAACAAAAGGGAATTTAAAAAATAATAAATCTTAAACACTTCACAAAATAAATGCAGATTCTACTTATTAGAGATAACAAACTCATTTCACAGTTATCACAGTATATAGAGGAACAGATTAGCAATGCCTCTTACCTATCTTCCTGTGAATTCTTTCCAGATCGTCTCTTGTTTTTAGCCTCTCGGGGAGATGATCGAATCTTCTTAGCTGGAGGGCCTGAATCTCTTCCATAATCTTCATCTAAATAGAAATGTATCAAATTCAAGCTATATTGAGATTTTTTTTTTACTTGTAGAAATTATCAGTATTTACTGAGATAATCATTTTCCTCACATTAAATGGTGAAGATTTCCCAAACTGTTTTTTCTTTTCACTTTTAAAAAGTAAATCATTTTCTACCCCAGTCTTATTACCTTATTTCAACCACTTCCAATTCTGCATAGTATCCTCTAGCCCTCATGTACATGTATGTACCAGCCCAAGTTTCCCATTCTTCTTCATCTTCTCCTTCTCCTCTTTATTGAGAGCGGAGACACTACAGCACCACTGCACCACCTACAAGCTTCTCTGGTGCCATTCAAGACACCCCCACAGGGTATCCCAAGGATTAAACCAAGAACCTCAGGTATAGAAAACTTCTACTAGAAGAGTGATCTCCCATCCCTTCAAGTAAATTACTCTGGTGCCAACTGGTGGCACACCAGGTTGACTGTACACATTACAGTGTGTAAAGATCTGGGTTCAAGCCCCCATTCCCGCCTATGAGGGAGAAGCCTCATAAATGGTGAAGCAGTGCTGCAGGTCTCTCTCCTCTCTGGTTCCCTCTCCCCTCTCAAGTTCTCTTTGTGTCTACCCAAAATAAATAATAATAAAATAAATAAAATGTCAAGTAAATTACTTTTCATTTGAGAAAACTACTTCCAATTTTAAAGGTCTATAAAATTAATGAAAAGTAATGAACCTTAAAAGATAATAATTTCAGTTCGAGCCCCAGCTCCCCACCTGCAGGGGAGTCACTTCATAGGTAGTGAAGCAGGTCTGCAGGTGTCTATCTTTCTCTCCCCGTCTTCCCCTCCTCTCTCCATTTCTCTCTGTCCTATCCAACAACAACATCAATAATAACTACAACAATAAAACAAGGACAACAAAAGGGAATAAATAAAAAATATTTTAAAAGATAATCATTTAAGCTCAAACCAATAAAAAGAGGAAGAACTAACATCTGTCTGCCACTTAAGACTAGCCTTGGGGAGTTGGGCAGTAACGCAGCGGGTTAAACGCAGGTGGCGCAAAGCACAAGGAGATCCTGGTTCCAGCTCCCGGCTCCCCACCTGCAGGGGAATCACTTCACAGGCGGTGAAGCAGGTCTTCAGGTGTCTTTCTCGCCCCTCTCTGTCTTCCCCTCCTCTCCATTTCTCTCTGTCCTATCCAACAACGACGGCATCAGTAAGAACAACAATAATAACTACAACAGTGAAAAAACAAGGACAACAAAAAGGGAATAAATAAATAAACAAACATTTAAAAAGACTAGCCTTATTGCTTTATGCATTTCAGCTGTTGATTTTGATAACTAAATAGGAGCCAGTAATAGAAGAAAAATGTCACTTGAGTGACTACTTAGACTTATTCTCCTGATGTAAACCTCTGACAATGACTCTCATTTGGGGCCAGGTAGTGGTGTACCTGGTTAAGAGCACATTACAATGCACAAGGACATGGGTTCAAGACCCTGCAGGAGGAAAGCTTCACGAGTGGTGAAGCAGTGCTATAGGTATCTCTCTTCCTATCACCCCCTTTCTCTCAATTTCTGGCTCTCTATCCAATAAAGGCATTTAAAAAGAGTAAATTTAAAAAAATGTTAAAAAAAAGTAATCATTTCTGAAACCGTTTAATATCACACACATATGAAGAGAGGACTGTAAAGATAGCATAATAATCAACTAAAAAAAAAAAGTTCGGGAGTCGGGCGGTAGCACAGCGGGTTAAGCGCAGGTGGCACAAAGTGCAAGGACAGTGTAAGGATCCCAGTTCGAGTCCCCAGCTCCCCACCTGCAGGGGAGTCACTTCACAGGCGGTGAAGCAGGTCTGCAGGTGTCTGTCTATCTCTCCCCCCGCCTCCCCCATCTTCCTCTCCTCTCTCCATTTCTCTGTCCTATCCAACAACAACGGCATTAGTAACAACAATAACTACAACAATAAAACAACAAGGACAACAAAAGGGAATAAATAAGTATTTTAAAAAACGCTTTCATGCTTATAAATGAGGTTGCTGGATTCAATCCCTAGCACTACTATAACCAGAGCTGAGCAGTGCTATGGGGAGGCTGTGGGGGGAAAAAGGGAGAGAAAAGAGGAAGGAGGGAGGGAAGGAAGGCAGGAAGGATAGAGAGAAGAAACCTTAACATTTGTAACCTGAGAGGTGGCTCAGTAGGTGAAGTGTTGGACTCTCAAGCATAAGGTCCCATCCCAGGTTCAATCTTGGCACACTATGTACCAGAATGAGTCTCTGGTTTTGTCCTTTAAAAAAAAAAAAAAAAACTTGGGCTAGGAGGACAGCATAATGGCTATGCAAAAAAGATTTTCAGGTCCTAGACACCAAAGGTCCCAGGTTTAGTCCTCAGCACCACCATAAGCCAGTGCTGAGCAATGCTCTGTTAAAAAAAAAAAAAAAGAAAGAAAAACCACACACACACACAAAAGACACTGTGTCAACAACTGTAAACCACTAACCCCCCAATATAGAGATGAAAAAATTTAACAGACTAGTTAATTGATCTTATGATGAATCAGTTCATAATTGAAAATTGTTTCAGAAAATAGTCTCATTATAGTGACTTTAGTATTCAAAAAACATAAATATTCTCTATGAGATAAAGTTTTACTGTGATTATAGCACGATGTATTAGCAAATAACCATTGCATCAGAATTATTACACAAACTTTTGACTTTAGGTGACAACAGGTTACGATAATTTAACAGTAAGCATTTTAAACATAAAAAAACAAAACTTAGTTCAAAGGCATGACAAAAAGATACATAAAGTAGCAACTTTACTGTCCATCCAACTTAAAAGTTATTAGTCACAACTTACCAGCATCATCAGATTCCTGAAACTGTGAATAATCTACGACCTTCCTATTCCTGTAGAAAAAAGAATGTCTAATTAAGATCATTAAAATGTAGGACTTTTCTAAGCTATAAGAACATATATTCTACTTCATAGCTAGCTCTCTGAAAATTATCATCAGACCCCCTCAACCTCAGAAAAAACACTTCACAGGAAAGGGCTATTTAAGACAGACTACAATTGTCATCATTGAAGTTAACTAAAGTGATAGTGATCATTCCAGTGTTACTCTTTCCCACAAAACATCCACCTACTACTTTCATGAACAAAATACCTAAGACAGCAAAATAAGTCAAACTATAACATGTGCTTATTATATAAGTGCACAGGGGAAATCGCAAATACTTTTATTGTTTCCTCCTTTTTCTTGTCACAAGGGTTTTATCGATAGGTGCTTTTTCATACAAAGAAAGATACAAGCTGAGAGAAAGATACCACAGTACTGAATCTTCCCCCAGTGTACTGGGGGCCAGGGCTGAACCTGTATGGCATGCTTAACAAAAACAGGCCCACTAGCCAGAATTATCTTGCTTTTACTATAAGCATAATGTGTTTATTCTCACTACTATATATACTTATACTTGTGTATCTGGCAAAATGAGCTTTTTTTCAAGACAAAGTATTTTATTTTATTGCCTCCAGGATTATTCTGGGGCTTAGTCCCTGCACTACAAATCCACGGCTCCTGTAGGCCATTTTTCTCGTTTTGTTGCCCTAGCTGTTGTTGCCCTTGCTGTTGTTGGATAGGACAGAGAGAAATTAAGAGAGCAGGGGAAGACAGAGAGGAGCAGAGAAAGACAAACACTTGCAGACTTGTTTCACTGCCTGTGAGGTGACTCCCCCTGTAGGTGGGAGGCCGCAGGGTCAACCCAGATCCTTACTCTGGTCCTTGCGCTTCACGCCATGTGTGTTTAACCCACTGTACTACTGCCCGACAATCCCTCCCCTTTTTAATGGGATGTCAGGGATCAAACACAAAGCCTCACAAATGTATATTTACGAGACCCACAAGTGAACTAACCCAAAAGAAGAAATGTTTAAAGTTCAGGCTAAAGAGGATCCTCCTGGGTTACTATCATTGTTGTGAAGGAAGCATAACACTGTGTGTACAACACACAATTTTGTTTTAATGGAGCTCCGCTCTGGCTTATGGTGGGGTGGTGGGAGGGGGTTATTGAGCCTGGGACTTTGGAGCCTCAGGCACAAGTCTCTTTGCACAAACATTATATTACCTACCCCCACCCCTGTGTGTGTAACTTTAGACCTTACACTCTTCAGAGAATTTTGCATTCTTTTCTGGCTAAGACAGAACATCGACTGCACTTATACCATAAAAAACCAACAGGATGACCAAACTTCCCTGGACGACCTCACCAATGTGTCCTGGAGCTCCACTTCCCCAGAGCCCCACACTACTAGGGAAAGAGAGGCAGGCTGGGAGTATGGATCAACCCCTGCGTTCAGCGGGGAAGCAATTACAGAAGCCAGACCTTCCACCTTCTGTATCCCACAATGACCTTGAGTCCATACTCCCAGAGGGATAAAGAATAGGAAAGCTAGCAGGGGAGGGGATGGGATACGGAGATCTGGTGGTGGGAATCGTGCGGAGTTGTACCCCTCTTGTCCTATGGTTTTGTTAATGTCTCCTTTTTAAAATAAATTAATTAAATTAAAAAAATAAAAGAGAAAAAAAAAAGCCAAAAGGAAAAAGCTGCCCAGGAAACGGGCCCTCTCTGTGATGCCTACACTGCAGCTGGAGGGTACCCAGGAGCCGCTTGTACCAGTCACACTACCCATCCATCTGCCACAGCTGAAGTTGTAGGGGATATAATGGTTTTGGCTAACTTTGCAATTTATGGATAGGTTTTAAGGGATTTTAATTACCAGTTGTATAAATTAATATGCATTTTTAATTTTTATTTATTTATTTTTACCAGAGCGCTGTTCAGCTCTGGTTTATGGTGGCATAGGCGACTGAACGTGGGACTTTGGAGCCTCAGGCATGAGTCTGTTTGCATAACCATTGTGCTATCTACCCCCACCCCCAATCTTAAATCTTAATCTCCAAAATACTAGTACTAATTCTAGGTTCCATATATTAATATAAATAGTCTATGAGGATATAAAGGAGAGCTAACCAGGATGGTAAAGGCTGTTCCATGAAAATCAATGAAATGTTGGGATATAGAAACTGCAAAAAGATAATTAACATGTTAGCTACTTTAGAGCTTTAAGTAAAGGGGGCCTAAAAGATAGTTCGCCTGGACAGTGGACCTTTGACACACGTGATGAAGGTTCAAGCTTGACTACCACTGCATGGGGGGAAGTGTATCTGTGTATCTTACTCGCTTTTCTCTCCCTCTAAAATAAAATAAAATCAGTGAGATATTAAAAAGAAAGGGATTTTTAAAAGGTTTATTTTATGAGAGACCAGAATACTGAGCAATTCTAGGAATGTAGTGGTGGTGCCAGGGATGGAACCTGGGCTCAGGTGTGCAAATTATTTTGCTCTAATGCTGAGTTGTCCCCCCCTTCCTACAAAAAGATTTTTGCAACTGGCTTTCCCACTTTCTAGTTATATGTCCTTGATCAACATATTTCCCCTCACTGAACTTCAGTTACCTCACTTGTGAGATAGGGGTAACACCTATCTCAAGATTATTTTGAGTACCACATACTACAAACAGCAGCCACTAACTTCTAAGCACAAACCTGTTCCACCCAGAATACCTACCACATGAACAGTCACAAGTAATGCTCTTCCTAGGTTGATGAGTAAGCCATTGTTTTCAAACACATGGATGTCTTAGAGAGTGGTTGGTCTTAGCACCCTTTAGAAAGACTTATCTTTAAACATTCTTATTTCATTAAAATGGAATAGCAAAATCATTCCTTATCTTAGTAGAAGAGCACAGGATTCGTATGCATAATGGCTTATATATCACAGCCTGATATGCGCCAAGCAGTGCTCTGAGACTTCTCTCATAAAACTAAAATACCTGAGATGCTGCTACAAGTGTTTTATATTTAAACTACTTCCCTCCTTGATGCTATTTCCAGCTTTATGATAAAATCTCAGGTTGTCACTTAAGCTAGAGAAAGCAACAGTATAATTGTAGCTACTTTTAAAGTCACCACAAAAAATTAATTTTGACGGGAGTCGGGCTGTAGCGCAGCGGGTTAAGCACAGGTGGCGCAAAGCACAAGGACCGGCATAAGGATCCCGGTTCGAACCCCGGCTCCCCACCTGCAGGGGAGTGGCTTCACAGGCGGTGAAGCAGGTCTGCAGGTGTCTATCTTTCTCTCCTCCTCTCTGTCTTCCCCTCCTCTCTCCATTTCTCTCTGTCCTATCCAACAACGATGACAACAACAATAATAACTACAACAATAAAACAACAAGGGCAACAAAAGGGAATAAATAAATAAAATAAAATATTTTTTAAAAATGTAAAAAAAGAAAAAAAGAAAAAACAATAATTTTGAGGGGCCATGCAGTAGCACAGCGGGTTAAGTGTACATGATGCAAAGCTCAAGGACCAGGGTAGGGATCCCAGTTCGAGCCTCCTGTTGTCTCCCCACCTGCTGTGGGTTCAATTCACAAGCAGTGAAGCAAGTCTGCAAGTGTTTATCTTTCTTTCTCTCCCCCTCTCTCCATGACTCTCTATCCTATCCAACAACAATTGCAACAATTACCAACAAGGGCAACAAAATGGGGGAAATGGCCTCCAGGAGCAGTGGATTCATAGTGCAGGCACCCCAGCAATAACCCTGGAGACAGAAAAAAAAATTTTATCCTTGAGTTCCATTGACATGAATGTGAAAGTCTGCAGCAGAAAACCTGAAGGAGAGTCAAAGAAATAGCACACTGGGTGGGGCAAAGATGGTGGACCTTACAGCACCTGACCTTTCCACCATTTTGTGGTGGCACCTGCCTCCATGTACAAGGCCCCAAGAACAGACACAAAGAGGGAGGATACTGTAGAGAGAAAAGTGTTTTAATGCAAAATATGAGAGGGCCAGGCAGTGGCACACCCAGTAGAGTGCACAGTACACCATATATTCCTGTAAGAGAGAGCTGAGGTTCAAACCCCTCATATCCACCTGCAGGAGGGAAGCTTCATGACTGGTGGAGTAGTACTGCAGGTATGTGTGTCCCCTTTCTATTTCTCTGGGGAAAAAGAAGGTGGGGATGGATCTGCCACCTAGAGCAGTCAAGTCATCATGTAGGGAATGAACCCTAGTGATAATCCTGGTGGTACCATGTGAATGTGTGTACACACACACACACACACACACACACACACACACACACACACACACACACGTGCACGCGAGCGCAACAGACTCTCATGCCTGGGCTCCAAAGTCCCAGGTTCAATTCTCCGCACCACTAGAAGCCAGCAAATAAATTTACAAGCATGATTATTCTTATTCTTAACAGTTGATAAAAGTCTCTGTATCTAAACTGTAAATGTTGATCAAACCCTAGATTTCTGATGTTCTCACAAATAAAAAAAAACCCCACTTTTGTAACTGTTCCAACTGCGAAAATTGAAAGTAAGAGGGCCAGAGGAAGTGTGCATTTCCTGACTCAAAAGCATGAAATCCCAAGTTTGATCCCTAGCATCACATATGCCAGGGTGGTGTTATCATTCACACTCATCATTAGAAAGAAAAGAATGGACAAGACAAAATGAAAAGCTAAATAAAAAAAAACCAAAAGACCTGTTTTTGACACTAAATATGTCAACTTAAAAGTAATGGGGGGGGCAGGCGGTAGGTAGCACACTTACCTGGTTAAGAGCTCACATTACAGTGTGCAAATACCCAGGTTCAAGTTCCCAGTCCCCACCTGCTGGTAAAAAAAAAAAAAAAAAAAAAAAAAAAAGCTTCTCAAGTGGTGAAGCAAGTCTGCAGGTGTCTCTTTGTCTCTCTCACTCTATTTCCCCCTTCAATTTCTGTCTCTGTCCAGTAATAAGTAAGATTAAAAAAAAATTAAAGTAACAATGTTGTTTTGTCTTTACATACCAGAGTCCTGCTTAGCTCTGGTTTAGAGTGGTGCTGGGGAAACAAACAGAACTTTAAAGTCTTTTTGCCTAACCATTATACTAATTTTCCCATCCTACACGGTAATCTTTTCCCCCTACTCTAACATTAACTTCTATTCAAAAGTAACACGTCTACCCCTAAATTTTAATAATTTTTAAAAATATTTATTTATTATTGGATAAAGAGAGAAATTCAGAAGGGAAAGAGGATGAGAGAGAGGAGAAGAGACAGAGAAACACCTGCAGCACTGCTTCAGAAATCTTGAAGATTTCCCCTTGTAGGTGGGTACCAGGGGCTTGAACCTGGGTCCTTATGCATTGTAATGTGAGCACTTAACCAGGCAGGCCACTGCCTGTTTTCAGCTGTTTACCTTTGCATTCATTTTAGTGGGGTGCTGGACATCTCACTAGGTCATATGTAGTATATACTCTACTGCTGAGCTTGGTCCCCAGCTCAATTGTTTATTTTTACTGAAAGATGCAAAGACCGATCCACTATCCATGTAGCTCCGCCTACTTTTTGTTTTTGTTACATGGTACATGGGATAGAACCCAGTTGCTCACATTCAAGGCAAGGAAGGGTGGTGGTAGTGGCTTACCACTGAGCCATCTCCCCAGCCAAGAACTAAATGCCTTGGGAGTCAGGTGGTAGTGCAGCACGTTAAGCTCACACGGCACAAAGCATACAGACCTGAACGGCCTAAGTTAAGGATCCTAGTTCTAACCCCTCCTCCCCTACCTGAAGGGGTTCACTTCACACGCAATGAAGCAGGTCTGCAAGTATCTATCTTTCTTTCACCCTCTTCTCTCAATTTCTCTCTATCCTACCCAATAACAGCAATAACAACAACAATAATAAACAAGGGCATCAAAGGGAAAACATAGCCTCTAGGAGCAGTGGATTCGTAGTGCAGTCATCAATCCCCTGGAGGCAAAAAAAAAAAAAAAAAAAAGGAAAAGAAAAACAAGAAAAAGAATCAAATGCCTTACTAGGCACAAAAGATGCATATGAAATCAAACTTTTTAAAAAAAACCAAAGCATTGAACAGCTCTAGCTTATGGGGGGGGGGGGGTGAAGAGACTGAACTTGGGAGCCTCAGGCATGAGTCTCTTTGCATAAACATTATGCTACTACCCCCCCGCCACTGCTTTTCAAGCTAGTCACGACCCACTATTAGACAATGTACTGGTGTTTAACCAAAATCTAAAAGGAAAAAGCAAATAGCAGGGGAAACCACTAGACTCAAATAATACTAAGTTTCTGAAACCTATCTGTACGTTTGCTGTTTTTTTTTTTTTTCCTAAATTGCTACCAGGGTTATTGCTGGGTTTGGTGCCTGCATGAGGAATCTATCACTCCTAGAGGCCATTTGTTTCCTTTTGCTTTATATGTTGCTAGAGAGAAAAAGGAATTGAGAGGGAAGGGGAAGAGACAGAGATAGACACCAGCAGCACTGCTTCCACCCTTGTGAAGCTTCCTCCACTACAGGTAGGAATGAGGGGCTTGAGCCTGGGTCCTTAATCATGGTATTTTCTGTCTCTATTAGGTGTTTTGTGTAACAAACTAGTCTGTAAAATATAATTCCTTTAAAAAATATTTTTATACTTATTTATTCCCCTTGTTTTATTGTAATTATTATTGTTATTGATGTTGTTGTAGGACAGAGAGAAATGGAGAGAGATGGGGAAGACAGAGGGGGAAAGATGCCTGCAGAGCTGCTTCACCGCCTGTGAAGCGACTACCCTGCTGGTGGGGAGCTAGGGCCTCAAACCGTGATCCTTACGCTGGTCCTTGCTCTTTGTGCCACCTGCACTTAACACGCTGCACTATCACCCAACTCCCAAAATATGATTCTTACTGAAAGCTTATCAGGAGTTTGAGAGTTACTAATCTAGAATTTAAAGTGGATTTACATTAAGAGATTTCTAAAGTGGGGGGTGGTGGTGGTTAGTAGTTATCTTTTAAGTTTTGTTTTGTTTTGTTTTACACCAGAGCATTGCTCAGCTCTGGCTGCAGAGGATATTGGAGTCTCGGGCATGAGAGTCTCTTTGTATAACCATTATGCTATCTACCCCTACTAATCTTTTGTTTTAAAAATGTTTTTATTACAGAACTGTGTTCTGTCAAAATGTTTTGAAGTTTGCTGGATAAATCAGTTTGTATTATCATCACTCCCCTGAACACATTAGAAGCCTTGAGTTCAAAATCCTGCATTAAGGAACCCTGCTGTAAGCCCTAAATGCATCTAAATGTTAACTTTATGTGTGTTTTAGTATGTTTTCTTACTTTTACAAATTTCAAAAACAAAATTTGAATCAAAGACTAGAGAGATCCTAAGCGCCAACACTAAATACCACAGAACTATTCCAATTTTTAGGGAATCCATAATCCATGCTGACTTCAATTACAAAAGAACAACACAAGTGCCAAATAGTTCACCTAAATTCCATTTAATTTCCCCAGAAGAAATAATTAACAATTCAGTCATATCAGAAAAACCCAATACTCAGAAAGGACACAACTATAAATAAAACACTAAATAAACTGTACCGTGGTGAGACAGAATGGTTATGCTAAAGACTTTGATGCCTAATACTCCAAGTTTCCAAGTTTAGTCCCCAGCACTACCGTAAGTCAGAACTGAGCAGTGTTCTGTCTTTCTGTCTGTATCTCTTTCATTAAAATAAGGTTTTTTTTAAAAAAAGTCATTAAGTGGTCTGGGAAGTGGTGCAGTGGGCAAAGCACTGTACTCTCAAGAATGATGTCCCCAGCAGCACATGTACCAGAGTGATGTCTGGTTTTTTCTTTCTCCTCCACTGCAGTCTTTCTCAATAACTTTTTTTTTTTTTTTTTAAATCAGAGCACTGTTCAGCTCTGGCTTATGATGGTGTGGGGAACTGAACCTGGGACTTTGGAGTCTTAAGCATGACTATCCCCATTCATAAATATCTTTTTTAAAAAATGTCATTAAATGGTAAAGCCAATTTTCCAAATCAAACCATATAATTCTGTAACTCACAAGGCATTCTTGATGCCTGCTGCCTCTCAAATCTACCCTCTCTAAGGGTTCACAAATCCAACTTTTCTATAAACTAATGACATTCCATCTATCATGGCTTGGAGGTGGCACAGTGGGTAATGCATCAGATTCTCAAGCACAATGTCCAGATTTTAGAAAATAAATAAATAGGGGGTGGACGGTAGCTCAGCGGGTTAAGTGCACATGGTGCAAAGCACACTGAAGCAGCGTTAAGGATCCCGGTTTGAGCCCAACTCCCCACCTGCAGAGGGGTTGCTTCATAGGAGGGTGAAGCAGGTCTGTGGGTGTCTACCTTTCTCTCCCCTGTCTTACTCTCCTCTCTTGATTTCTCTCTGTCCTACTGACAACAGCAGCAACAAGGGCAACAAAAGGGGAAAAATAAATAAATATGGTACAGATTTTGAGCTCTAGCACAGTATGTGCCAGAGTGATATATTTTGGCTCTTTCTAATTAATAAATTGTTTTCTGTGTATCAGCTATTGGCTTGTTGGAAAAGTTGTAAGATATTTTTGCACAGAAAAACAAAAAAATAAATACATCATGACTTTTCCACTTTTCTGACAATACCCTTTAAAATGTAGGATATTTCTTGTTCCTCAAAAAATATTCATATGCTCATTTTTCCAGAATGTATGACTGTTCATAAAAACAAGATACCCAAACTCAGAATTCAAGATAATTTCTTACAACTGCTTCACTATCTTTGGCTTCAAGTTCTCTTTAGAGCTTAAAATAATTACTTTGTATCTTACATTATCAGTATTTAAGAAAGTTCAAAAAAAGTCACAAGCTACAAGAAAGCTGAACATAAAAATGAAAAAAATTGGGAGTCGGGCTGTAGCGCAGTGGGTTAAGCGCAGGTGGCGCAAAGCACAAGGACCAGCATAAGGATCCCGGTTCGAACCCTGGCTCCCCACCTGCAGGGGAGTCGCTTCACAGGCGGTGAAGCAGGTCTGCAGATGTCTATCTTTCTCTCCTCCTCTCTGTCTTCCCCTCCTCTCTCCATTTCTCTCTGTCCTATCCAACAACAACGACAACAACAATAATAACTACAAAAATAAAACAAGGGCAACAAAAGGGAATAAATAAAATATTTTTAAAAAAATAAAAAAAAAATAGCACTACAGAGTTCATTAGTTTTTCTAGAAAAAAATTGCCCTTATAATTAATAAAAAAAAATTAGGGGGCCAGATGGTGGCACACCTGGTTAAGCACACACATTACAGTGTGCAAGGAACTGAGTTCAAGTCCCTGGTGCCTATCTGCAGGTGTCTATCTCTTTCCCTTTATCTCTACCCCACCCCAATTTCTCTGTCTCTAATAATAAATATTTACTAAAATAAGTAAAAAAAATTATAAGGGTGGGGGTAGATAGCATAATGGTTATGATGCAAAGAGACCCTCATGCCCAAGGTTCCAAAGTCCCCATGCACTACTGTAAAGCAGATCTGAGCAATGCGCTGGTAAAAATAATAATGCAAATGTTTCTAATTTCCATAAAGGAGTTCTGAATGAGCCAGGCACATCTTTTTATTAAGATAATCACAACTCCCCATTAATCTTTAGTTATCAACTTGTACACTTTACTCTCTAAATACATTGTTCTGCCATATTCTCTAATTGTTTAAAAAGAAAAAAAAAACCAGAGCTGGGTGGTGGTGCACCCGGTAGAGCCCACATTTACAGTGTTCAAAGTCCCAGGTTCAAGACCCTAGTTCCCACCTGTATGGGTGAAAGCTTCACGAATGGTGATGCAGTACAGAAGATGTTTATCTCTCCTTCCCTTCTCAATTTGTGTCTATCCTAAATTAAATAATTTTAAATTAAAAAACCTTCACATAGATTTTGATTTGTATCAATTATTAAATTAAATGGGTTAAAGAATTAATGGTAATGCCAAACTAGGAAATGAGGAACGCTGAAGCTGAGCCATGCTCTTGGAGTGTCTTGGAGTACGATGACGTTGTTTCATGTTCCTGGGAAAAGCCAACCACATAAATAAAACCAATTTCCCTTTATTCAAAATTAGTTTTTTTTTTTTAAGATTTACTTTTTAAAAAAATTTTCTTTATTGGATATTGGGTAGAGACTGCTGGAAGTCGAGAGGAAGGGGGAGACAGAGAGGGAAAGAGACAGAGACACCTGTAGCACTGCTTTAACACTTGCAAAGCTCCCCCCACACACACCGCAGGTGGGGACTGGGGGCTCAAACCCAGGTCCTTGAGCACTGCAACATGTGCTCTCAACCAGGTATGCTACCACCGGCCCCCAAAATTAGTTCTTCATTAATGTTCAGAACCAGAAAAAAAAATCCATGAGAAAAACCTTTGAAAATGTGAAGCATTATTATCCTCTTAGCGCCAACTCTGGGTCTCCACTAGATACACCTAAGCAGCAATTGGAGCCAAGTATCCTGATAGCCAAGGTTCCTTTTGCTGTGCCCAGTTACCTCTCCCCAGTAAGCAGTATATTGATAAAACCCAACCACTGAGGACTGGGAGGTGGCAGACTAGATAAAGGACTGGGCTCTCAAGTCTGAGCCCTGTGAATTCTATCTCTGGCACCACATATGCCATAGGGATGCTCTGGATCACTCAGAAATCTTCAGAAAAATAAATTAACCACTTACTTTATAATTTCTACCAAATTAAATCAACCTGAAATTTGCATTTGTCTCAATTTCCTTAATTTTAATATATAATAAATAGGTGTTGACTGTTCTCAAAATGTCATCTTTTCAATTTTTTTTAGCATTTTATTTGCTTATTAGAGAGACAGAAACTGCGGTAGAGGGAAAGAAGGGGGGGGGAAACCCTGCAGCACTGCTTCCTGTTCATGACGCTCCCCTCCCACCTCAGGTGGGAACCTGGCTTGAACCTGGGTCCTTGGGCATGCTAACATGTATGCTCTACTAGGTGTGCCACCATCTGGCCTCCAAATGCCATGATTTCTATCTTTTAGTCTTTTTATATGATGAATGTGTTAATATTTAAAACTTTGGTCCTAGAAAAAAAAGTGCATTTCTACCACATATATTTTAATACACACTGAATTCAGTCAATATTATATTTTATACTTACACGTCAAATAAATCTAATTTTCTTGCAATGACCTTTAAATGGCTCTGGAATCTATCTATTCACTTGGTTTAGTCAGGGGAAAGTGTCCTTTGTCCTTGTATTATGAGATACACTTGAAGAAATGCATTTCTCCCCCACAAAAGTTTCAAGCTAACCACTTCATGTGTCCCCCTTTCCACTCCGTTTTATCTTTAATCCCCAACAAGTGTGTCTTACTGGTTTCAAGCTGGTCATTTGGACTTTTTTTAAGTTTTACTTATTTATTATTATTGGATAGAGACAGAAGTTGAGAGAGGGAGAGTGAGAGAGAGACACGTGCAGCCCGGCTTCACCACTTGTGAAGCTTTCCTCCTGCAAGCAAGGACCAGGATTGAACTCAGGTCCTCGCACACTGTAATGTTTGCACTTAAGCAGGTACGCCACCACCTGTAGACTTTTTAAACATTTTATTTACTAATGATTTTTCACCACTCTATTAAAACCAGGTGGTGCACCTGGCTGAACACACATGTTACAGTGCGCAAGGACCCAAGTTTGAGCCCACAGTCCTCCCTGTAGGAGGGAAGCTTCATGAGTGGTGAAGCAGGGCTACAGGTGTCTCTGTCTCCCTCTTTATCACCCCCTTCCCTCTCAATTTCAGGCTGTCTCTATCCAATAAATAAATATAACTTTTAAAAAAACTGTTTTTGAGAGAGATACAAAGAGAGGCAGAGACCAGAGCACCACCAAGGTCCAGTGTAAGGTAGTGCTGGAGACTGGGGTTCTGATCCCTGGAGCCTCAGGCATGTAAATCCTGAGCTGTCTTCTTGGCTCTATTTCTCACAAGTTGCCAAGTGATAAAACTGAACTTGAAATGAACAATGAGAGCTATATTTTGAGTTTGTTTTTTTAATGTTAAAATTGTTTTACAATAGAGATACTGTTTAAATATCAAGATAAAAATGTCACCAGGTTATTGCTGGGGATCGAAGTCTGCATAATGAATCCACCACTCCCAGTGGCCTTTTTTCCCTCCTTTTGATAGGACAGAGAGAAACTGAGGGGAAGGGGGAAGCAGGGAGAGAAAAAGCACTGGTGAAGCTTCCCTCCTGCAGGTGGGGGCCAGGGGCTTGAACCCAGGTACCTTGTACATAGTAACAAGTGCACAGCGAAGGGGGGAGACAGCATATGGTTATGCAAAAAAGCTCTCATGCCTGGTGCTCCGAAGTCCTAAATTCGACCCCTGAATGATGATAAGCCAGAGTTGAACAGTGCTCTGGTTAAAAAAACAAACAAACAAAACCACCAACTCATTCAACCTGGTGCTTCATTGCCCAGCCCACCTACTTTTTAGAAAATTTTAACTGTCAAGCACTTGTCACCCCAGGGGTTTCAAACTAAGGACCATGAATAAGACTGTAATATGCGGAATCAAATATATTATATGAGAATGGCTAAGACTCATGTACTTTAAATTCAGCTTTCCTACTTAGAGCTTAATTCCTCTATTCTCAGTAAATTACTCTAAAAACCATACTGTAAACAGTTTATGGCTTAAATACAGGTATACTGTATAATGGGGAATATTGAATACTTTTAATACCATCATAAAATTAATTCCTCCCATTATTCAGTCTTTACAATTATATGAACTATCTTTGAAGGGAAAGTCATCTTTTAATGGAAAGTGACATGCAGCTAATAATAAACTGAACAGGTTTATATAATATGAATCACACTTCCTCCCCCCCATATACTGTCACACATGTACTACCTGGAAGTAAAGTTCTGAGGGATAAGCAGTCAGGCTTACCTACAAGCACATTCAGTTCAACTTTTAAGTGTCCTCTTGTACATTCTTGGTGCCATAAATTCCAAACTATCACAGCATTTCAGGTTTCCAAGCTTTCCTTTTTAATCTTTTATCTATTTTTTTAAAAGGTTCATCTATTAATTGGGAGGAGGGGGAGTTAGAGGGAGAGAACTGGAGTTATCACTCTGGAACATGTAATACCAGGACCTCATGCTTGAGAAGCCAGTGCATGGTGGAGCCCTTTCATCTTTTTTATGACGCAGAGGAATAAAGCAAGGGGCTTGCACATGGGGCTTGTGTACACACAACACTGTGGAGTAGCTTCCTTGACCTATTATTTAAAAATTCTATAACCAGGGTGGGGAGACAGCATAATTGTTATGCAAAAGACTTTCATGCCTGAGGCTCTGAGGCCCCAGGTTCAATCCCCAGGACCACCATATGCCAGAGCTACGAAATGTTCTAGTGTCTCAGTGTCTCTTTCTGTGTGTCTGATCTATCTCATTAAAATAAAAAAAAATTGAAAAAATTCTATACCCCCCCCCAAATCTTTAGCCTACATTCTTAGAAGAGAAACAAGAGGAGACATCACAGCACCACTCCACTAGGTGGTACCCAGGTCTTGAGTGGGTAAGGTGTACAATCCACCCACTAAGTTAACTCCCTAATTTTTTCTAACTATATTGTGAGACAAAATCAAATTTTAGAATACAAACAGCCCAAATAAAATCCTTTGTAAATAAACAGTATGAAATTTCAAATGCTGGTTATCAACATAACCTAAACAAGTAAATTTGCAGGAGCCAGGTGGTGGTACATCTGGTTGAGCACGTTACAATGCACAAGGACCCAGGTTCAGGCACCTGGTCCCCACCTACAGGGGGAAAGCTTCATGAGTGGTGAAGCAGGGCTGCAGGTCTCTCTCCCTCTCTATCTCCCCTCCTTTCTCAAGTTCTCTGGTTCTATCCATTAATAATTTTTTTAAAAAAATGCATCAACCTGTAAGTTTAGGCTTTCACATACAATGTTAAAGAATTCTTGCAATCTCAAGTACTAAACAGAGAAGATATCAAATAGTCTTGTTACAGAGGTAAGAGCAAAGAGATTGCTCAAAGTAGCTTTGATCATTTTCAATAGCAGAGGCAGGAAGATCACTGAAACATTTACCAAGCAAAACTGGCATCTGGTCTGGGTAAGTCATCTTTTTCTCTAAGTCATAGTTTTTCCTTACTTCCTCAGTCATGGAAGTACCTTTAAAAGTGTAAAGTGCCACATCTGACAATATTTGTACTTCTCAGGCAGAAGGCACAGTAATACGTAGAAAGGGAGGAGGGGAAGGTGAGCAAGAATGGGAACCAACAAGTCCAGGTTCTAGTTTAAAGCTTGGCATTTATTAATGTGTGATGTGTGAGGCACTTCATTTGTGTGGGACAACATTATGGCATTTGCAGGACTAATTTGCCTTTAAGTCCTAGCTCTAACACTGACTTTACTCTACAAAATTGAATCAGAAGTCTAAAATATTTGTACTCTCACATATATACAATGAGTCAGATACTGTGGAGTTAAGATACAACACCACCTGGTGTCTTACGGAAAGCTGTGCTGTAGGTAACCACTCCCTTCCATTTGGAAGTCAGTGTCATGGGGCTAATAATGCATCTCTACACCTTTTAAAAATGCTTAGGTTAAGGGCCAGGGAGGCAGCATGATGTTTATGTAAATAACTTTCATGCTTGAGGCTCCAAGGTCTCCCGTTCAGTCCCAAGCTCAGTCCCCAGCTCAGCTGAGCTGAACAGTGCTCTAGTCTTTCTGTGTCTCACTCATTAAAATACTTATTAAGTGCTTAGGTTAACAACCCAAAAAAAAAAAAAAAATGCAGGCCTAAGGGCAGAACTACATCCTTAAAAATGAACTGGGAAGCTGATATTTTCCAACGTGGAGAGTTTGGTTTTAAACATGTCTGATCAATCTGCTAGCCCATCAATGTTAGGTGCCCTAAGGTACATAGGTTCTTCAATTACACTTTGAAACAAAAGCATCTCTCTGAAATAGGGTGTTTTTATTGAAAACCTTAACAAACCACCAAACTCAAGTTTGTTTCTTCTTTATTAATGGTCATGAGTATGTTACAGACTTTACCGCTAAAATATAACCAGAAACCAAGTTAATTTGAAAAAAAAAAATTTAAAGTATCTCCCCCCAAGTGCACAATCTTCAATTAGGGACACATTAAACATCGTTAAAATGATCAACACTACAATAAGCAAGAGAGAAAATAGTTTGCACAAATCCCAATGACAAAACAACAACAAAAATAAAACCCCACAAAGAGAACAGTCAATATATTTATCCTCACCTTGATATATTCAATATTCAGAAAAAAAATTTAAGTTGTGTTTGTGCTCCTGTATCTAAATCTAGGAACACAAATTCTGGCAGATGAGTACAATACAGTAACATAAAACCTCTATTATACTGTCTATTTGATTTGTTCTGCAATAAAATATTCTATGTAAGTGGTTGGGATACCATACCAAAAAAGTATGCATATACTATAAACTTAAAACATCTACTCAAAATCCTTATCCCAAAGTCCATGCAAATCTTCCCAGTAGCGAAGGTGAGTTATGAGAGGTGAGGGTTGGAATTAGAGAGGAAAAGCGATCAAGTCAGCGCACTCTTTAACACCCTCGTTTATTTAGTACTAGATAACGACAGAAAACGAGAAGGGAGCAGGGATAGAGAAGGAAAGTGAGGGGGCTAGACGGTGGTGCACCTGATTTGAGCACACACACTGCAGAGCGTAAGGGCCCAGGTTCAAGGCCCTGGTCCCTATCTGTAGGGAGAAAGCTTCACGAGTGGTGAAACAGAGCTGCAGATGTCTATCTCCCTCTCTCCTCTCAAGTTCTTGACTGTCTCTAATAAGTAAATAGACAATAAAAGAAAAAAAGACAGAGACAGAGGGACCAGGTGGTAGCGCACTTGGTTGAGTGCACATGCTTCAATGTACAAGGACTCAAGTTCAAGTCCCTGATCCCCACCTGCAAGAAAAAAGCTTCACAAGTGGTAAAGCAGTGTTTGTTGCAGGTCTCTCTCTGACTTTCCCTCTCTATCACCCCCTTCTAATTTCTGGCTGTCTCTATCCAATAAATAAAGATAATTAAAAAGAGAGAGACAGACAGCCTGGCTTCACTACTCATGAAGCTTTCCCCCTGCAGGTGGGGACCAGGGGCTTGAACTTGGGCCTTGCGCATTGTAGCATGTGCGGTCAACCAGGTGCGCCACTGCCCGGCCCCTCAGGCTAGCACTCGCCTCCTGGCAGGAGTGTAGGTCCCCTACCGCCTCCAATGGGATGGCCCAGTCAGGAGATGGAAGGTGAAAAACCACCTTTCCTCCCAACCTTGCTTTAGAGCGCCAGGTCAAAAGACTTACTCACAAAATTTGGAATAAATTTGGGAAATCAACAACTGCTGAAACATTTTTAGCTTAAATCATCCGCGATCTGTCTTGTCTTATGCAAAGTAAGCGACACCTAAAGTTGAAAGTGTCCCAGACCTTAAAAGTACTACAGCATTTATTTGCAAAGGCTCTCCCACTGCAGGCCTCAGCCGAGGGGATCAAGCCACACCCCTCCACAAATGGCACATTCCATCCTACGGCCTGGAGGACGGCAAGGGCGACTCCATCGTCCCCGCGGGGGTCAGCAAACTAGTTGGCGTTTGCAAAAGCCAGTCCGCCGGTGCACTAGAGCCCCTCACACTCAACTTACGGGGGGGGGGGGTTTACAGCGGCCTCGGGCCCGCGCGCACGGGCATCTGGGTCGTGTAGTTAACCCGCGCGGCCCCGAGCGTGCCACATCCCCGAGGAAGGACGTCTCCGCTCCACGGAAAACCGCCAACCAGGGGTTAACCGCCCACAGAGCCGAACCGCAGGGGGACGGCAGGCAGGGTCGACCTCTGCCCGGTCCCGAACTCTCACTTTGGCCCGCGGGGGAAAGAACGGGTTCCGCCCACGCCCGCCCGATCAGGGAGGCGGGGCGCTGTGGGGACCACGGGCCAGAGGCGGGGCTGCCCCTCCCCCTCGGGACGCCTCGGCGGGAGAGCCCCCACCCCCACCCACGCGAGGCCTGCGGGCCAGGGGCCGCGCGGGCGTCGCCCCCTCCCGAAGGCGGGAAGCCGAGTCCGCCGGGTGCCCGGGCTGCCAGGGGCCTGCCCCTAAGAGGTGGGGCCTGGTCGCAACGCTGACTCCACACCCCTCCCCCTCGGCCGCGGGCGGTTCGGGAAACACCCCGCCGGGCCCAGTGGCCCAGCGGCCCGCAGGGAGGGCGGCGTAGGCCGCGGCAGCCCCGGGCCTGCGGCTAGCGGCGGGGAGAGCGCGCCCGGGCGCGCAGCAGCCACCCCCGCGCCCGCAAGGCCCCCCCCACGCTCAAGGGCGCGCGGGCCCGCATGGGGGAGGCCGGCCCGGGGCCGCTGTCCCCCCACGTTCTCATCAGGCACCCCAACCCCCTCCACCCGCTCCAGGCCTCGGGCTCCGCACTGACCTGACAGGCCGAGACATGTTCGCTGTCGAAACAGGACCGAGCAGAGACGCCAAAGACCACGACCCCCCCCACCCCGCGCGCTCGGCGCCCCACCCCCCCCAACTTCGGCCGATGGAGCCGCTGCCGCCGAACCCCGAGTTGCTGGCTTCTCAAACTCCGCCGCTTCTTGGTTCAGGGTCCCTTATCCTGACGAGCCCCCCTCTCCCCCGTCTCTTCAAAATGGATGAATCAAACCAGCCGAAAATGCGCCAAAGCCGCCGTGCAACCAAGCGCACTAGAACTTACGGGCCCCGCCCCAACACGCCCGGCTATTGGCGGCTTCTGCCAGATGCGACGAGCTCATTGGTTTGTTTGAATCATCGTCTCCAAGGCCCCGCCCACCTCCCACAGGCCCCGCCCCTCCCGGGGTCCTGTTGGTCAAGATGGCTTGAGAGCGCACGGCCGCAAAACAAAAATGGTTGCTGCTAGGTTTTCACTCCGCCCCCGATTTCTACTTGCAGATTCGTGTTAGATCGCAACTTGGAACGAGTAGGAAGGAAATATTTATAAAGCGTTAAATGTCCTTGAGTGTTAATTTGATGACGTTTCCTTTCATCTGGCTTGATCATCTAGAAACGACACAAATTGCAAGATCTGTGTCATAAACGGCTGATTCGTCACTAAGGGGCTGTTTCAGAATTGGAGGGAAATTCTATAGATTCAAAAAATATGATTTTAAGTCCTTGCTCAGCTTCAACATTTCCATTCAGGACCTTGAAATCCACTTCAGGGTCATTAGCATAACAGTCTCAGAATTCACAGAAGAATGGGTGTAATGATTAGGACCATAAACTCTGGGGCCAAGTTTTATTGTTAATTATATAACGTACCTTTTTGTGCCTCAGTCTTCTCATATGTAAAATGGGTATCAAATAGTACCTACTCGTAAATGTACTAGGATTAAATAAGTTAAGATATGAAAAGTATTTATATAAGTCTTTGGCACGCAGTAAATGATGTATAACTTACAAGTTTATTTTTTTAAGTATCTTTTTTTTTATTTACACAAGAAATCGGAGAAAACCAGAACATCATCTGGCACATGTGATGCCAGGAATTGAACCTGGAACCTCAAGTCCAATTATCTAGTCACTACACTGCCTCTAAATTCAATTTTTAAAAGCTGATCAGATATGTAGGTTAGATGACGTTGGCTCAAAATATTCAAGTCAAATAACTAAGGGTAACTCAGATTATTCTATTTATTGTTTTTAATAATTTGTAAAACTTTATTACATCTGAGAGTTTTTACATGAGACATGGAGAGACCAGCTTAGCACTCTGTTGCACCGGGAATGGAACTGGGAACCTGGAGCATGCAAGGCAAACATTCTAGCATTTGAGTCATTTCCTCAACCAGAACATCTTATTTAAATACACGAACATTTGCTGGGTATCTAAAACTGTCAGGCAGAGTCCAGAATCCCTAAAGGGCCATCTGAGACTCATTTTACCCTTGTAAAGTAGACCAGTGCCTGTCACAGGCACTCTGTTAATAAGCAGCTGAAGAGACACTCCACAAGCAAAGCCGTAACTCCAAAAAGTCTTTCTTTATAAAACCGTGCTTCTTTTTAAAAATACTTATTTTCCCTTTTGTTGCCCTTGCTTTATTGTTGTAGTTATTATTGTTCTCATCGTTGTTGGATAGGACAGAGAAATGGAGAGAGGAAAGGAAGACAGAGACGGGGACAGGGAGAGAAAGACACCTGCAAACCTGCTTCACCAGCATCTCCCCTGCAGGTGGGGAGGGGGCTCGAACCAGGATCCTTACTCCAGTCCTTGTGCTTTGCAGCCATGTGCACTTAACCTGCTATGCTACCGCCAGACTCCCAAAACCGTATTTCTTTTTTTTTTTTTTCATTTTTCAAAAACATTTTATTGGGGGAAATAATGGTTACAAGACATGGGTACTTTTTCATGTTTCCCCTTAATCAATCACACCACTCCCATTACCAGCTGAAATCTTTCTTATCATCATGCACTGGATTTATTTATTTATTTTTATTTTTTAATTTTAAAATTTCTTTATTGGGGAATTAATGTTTTACATTCAACAATAAATACAATAGTTTGTACATGCATAACATTCCCCAGTTTCCCATTTAACAATACAACCCCCACTATGTCATTTATCATCCTTCATGGACCTATATTCTCCCCACCCACCCATCTCAGAGTCTTTTACTTTGGTGCGATATGCCAATTCCATTTCAGGTTCTACTTGTGTTTTCTTTTCCGAGCTTGTTTTTCAACTTCTGCCTGAGAGTGAGATCATCCCATATTCATCCTTCTGTTTCTGACTTATTTCACTCAACATGATTTTTTCAAGGTCCATCAAGATCGGCTGAAAACGGTGAAGTCACCATTTTTTACAGTTGAGTAGTATTCAATTGTATATATATATATACCACAACTTGCTCAGCCACTCATCTGTTGTTGGACACCTGGGTTGCTTCCAGGTTTTGGCTATTACAAATTGTGCTGCCAAGAACATATGTGTACACAGATCTTTTTGTATGGATGTGTTGGGTTCCTTAGGCTATATCCCCAGGAGACGAATTGCGGGGTCGCAGAGTAGGTCCATTTCTAGCCTTCGGAGTGTTCTCCCGACTGTTCTCTACAGAGGTTGGACCAATTGACATTCCCACCAGCAGTGTAGGAGGGTTGCTTTGACCCCACACCCTCTCCAGCATTTGCTACTGTTACCTTTTCTGATGTATGACATTCTCACAGGAGTGAAAAGGTATCTCATTGTTGTCTTTATTTGCATTTCTCTGACAATCAGAGACTTGGAGCATTTTTTCATATGTTTCTCGGCCTTTTGGATCTCTTCTGTGGTGAATATTTTGTCCAAGTCCTCCCCCCATTTTTGGATGGAGTTATTTGTTGTCTTGTTGTTGAGTTTGGCAAGCTCTTTATATATGTTGGTTATTAGCCTCTTATCTGATGTATGGCATGTAAAGATCTTCTCCCATTCTGTGAGGGGTCTCTTGGTTTGGGTAGTGGTTTCTTTTACTGTAAAGAAGCTTTTTAATTTGATGTAGTCCCATAGGTTTATACTTGCCTTAGTCTTCTTTGTAATTGGATTCGTTTCATTGAAAATGTCTTTAAAATTTATGCGGAAAAGAGTTCTGCCAATATTTTCCTCTAAGTATTTGATAGTTTGTGGTCTAACATCCAAGTTCTTGATTCACTTGGAATTTATTTTTGTATTTGGTGAAATACCGTGATTCCGTTTCATTCTTCTGCATGTTTCAACCCATTGTTTCCAACACCATTTGTTGAAGAGACTCTGTTTTCCCCATGTAATAGTCTGGGCACCTTTGTCAAAGATTAGATGTCCATAGGTGTGGGGCCTCATTTCTGGGCTCTCAATTCTATTCCACTGGTCAGTGTGTCTATTCATGTTCCAGTACCAAGCAGTTTTGATGACAATGGCACTATAATACAGTTTGAAATCTGGGAGTGTGATGCCTCCAGTTCTGTTCTTTTTCCTAAAGATTTTTTTGGCAATTCTAGGTCTTTTCTGGTTCCAGATAAACATTTGTAGCGTTTTTTCTATTCTCCTAAAAAATGTGCTTGGGATCTTGATGGGGATAGCATTAAATTTGTAGATGTCTCTGGGTAATATATTCATTTTGATGATGTTAATTCTTCCAACCCATGAACATGGAATATCTTTCCACTTCTTTGTGTCTTTTTCAATTTCTTTGAGTAGTGACTCATAATTTTCAGTATACAAGTCTTTCACTTCCTTGGTTAGATTTACTCCTAGATATTTGAATGTTTTTGTTGCTATAGTAAAAGGAATTGATTTCTGGATTTCAATTTCTTCAAACTTAGTGTTTGCATAAAGGAATGCCACTGACTTTTAAATGTTAATTTTATAGCCTGACACCTTACTGTATTGCCTAATGATTTCCAAAAGCTTCTTGCTGGATTCCTTAGATTTTTCCATGTATACTATGATGTCATCTGCAAATAAGGAGAGTTTGACTTCTTCTCTTCCAATCTGTATCCCTTTAATTCCTTGCTCCTGCCTGATTGCTATGGCAAGAATTTCCAACACTATGTTGAATAATAGTAATAGTGATAGTGGGCAGCCCTGTCTAGTATCTAATCTGAGGGGAAATGCTTCCAGCTTTTCACCATTGAGTATGATTTTGGCTGTAGGTTTGCTATATATAGACTCCACTATCTTGAGGAATTTTCCATCTATTCCCATTTTTTGTAGTGTTTTGATCATAAAGGGATGTTGTATTTTGTCAAAGGCTTTCTCGGCATCTATTGATATGACCATGTGGTTTTTGGTCTTGCTTTTGTTGATGTGGTGGATCACATTAATTGACTTACGCATATTAAACCAACCTTGCATGCCTGGGATAAACCCCACTTGGTCATGATGAACAATCTTTTTGATATACTGCTGTATCCGGTTGGCCAGAATTTTGTTCAATATTTTAGCATCTATGTTCATCAGAGATATTGGTCTGTAGTTTTCTTTTTTGGTTGTGTCCCTGTCTGCTTTTGGTATCAGAGTGATGTTGGCTACATAGAAGCTGGCAGGGAGTATTCCAGTGTCTTCAATCTTCTGGAAGACTTTTAAAAGTAGAGGTATTAGTTCCTCTTTGAAGGTTTTGTAGAATTCATTTGTAAAACCATCTGGTCCAAGACTTTTATTTTTGGGGAGATTTTTGATAACTGTTTTTAATTTCATTAGCTGTGATGGGCCTGTTCATGTTATCCACTTCCTCTTTAATTAGTTTTGGAAGTTGGTAGGTATCTAGGAAATCTTCCATTTCTTCCAGGTTCTCTAGCTTGGTGGCATATAGTTGTTCATAGAAGCCTCGCATGATATGTTGAATTTCTGTGGTGTCTGTTGTGATATCTCCTCTTTCATTTACTATCCGATTTATTTGGGTCTTCTCCCTTTTTTGTTTTGTGAGTCTGGCTAAAGGTTTGTCGATTTTGTTTACTCTTTCGAAGAACCAACATTTACTTTCATTGATCTTTTGTATGGTTTTCTTATTCTCAATGTCATTTATTTCTGCCCTAACTTTAGTGATTTCTGTCCTTCTGGTTGCTTTAGGGTTCCTTTGTTCTTCTAGGTCTTTAAGATGTGCAATCAGGCTGTTTATTTGTGCTTTTTCTTGTTTCCTAATGTGTACTTGTATAGCTATGAACTTCCCTCTTAGGACTGCTTTAGCTGTGTCCCAAATCTTTTGATTACTTGTGTCTTCATTTTCGTTGAACTCTTGAAACATTTTGATTTCTTCCTTGATTTCCTCTTTGACCCAGAAGTTGTTAAGAAGTGTACTGTTGAGCTTCCACATTTTGGTACTGTTACTAATCTTTTGTTGATTGTTAAGTGTTAGTTTAATTCCACTGTGGTCTGAGAAGATGCTTGGGATGATTTCAATGCTCTTGAATTGGCTGATGCTGTCTCTGTGGCCTAATATATGGTCTATCCTTGAGAATGACCCATGTGGTTTTGAGTAAAATGTGTATTCCAGTTTCTTGGCATGAATGACTCTGAAAATGTCCAATAGTTCCAGTTTATCTATCTCTTAATTTAGCTCCCTTATGTCTTTATTGATTTTCTGCCTGGATGATCTGTCAAGTTGAGAGAGTGGGGTGTTGAAGTCCCCAACTGTGATTGTGTTGCTGTTAATATATTGCTGTAGCTCTTTCAGTAGAAGTTTGATGTATTTAGATGGCTTCTCATTGGGTGCATAGATGTTAATAATTGTTAAGTCTTCTTAATTGACTGATCCTCTGAGCATTAAGTAGTGTCCATTCCTATCTTTTTTAATCTTATCTATTTTAAAGTCTATCATGTCAGATATGAGAATAGCTATTGCTGCCCTTTTTGTGGGCCATTGGCTTGTATGATAGTTTTCCATCCTTTCACTTTAAGTCTGTGTTTGTCTTGTTGAGTTAGGTGGGTTTCCTGTAGACAGCATATTGTTGGGTTGTGTTTTCTGATCCATCTTCCTACTCTGTGTCTTTTAATAGGTGAATTCAGGCCATTGACATTTATTGATATCAAAGATTGAAGATATTTTAATGCCATTCTTGTAAAGTTTTAGAGTGTTTTGATATATGTCTTATTTGTGGTCTGATTGTTTATAGGAGACCTTTCAGAACTTCTTTCAGGGCAGGCTTGGTGATAATTAATTCCTTCAACTGTTGCTTGTCTGAGAAGGTTTTGATGCCTCCATCTAGTCTGAATGACAGTCTGGCAGGATATAGTATTCTTGGCTGAAAGCCTTTCTCATTGAGTACTCGATAGATATCTTGCCATTCTCTTCTGGTCTGTAGTGTTTGTATGGAAAAGTCTGTTGCTAATCTTATGGGTTTTCCTCTGTAGGTGACTCTTTGTTTTTCTCTTTCAGCCTTCAGCATCCTTTCTTTATCCTTATTCCTTTTCATTCTAAGTATGATATGTCTTGGTGTCTTAGGTCTGGGTTAATTCTGTTTGGGACCCTCTGGGCTTCTTGAATCTTTATGTCTTTGATGTTGTCTAGACTAGAGAAGTTTTCAGCTATTATGGCCCAAAGAATGCTTTCTTCCTCTCCTTCTCTTTCTTCCTCTGGTATGCCAATAATGCGTATATTGTTTCTTTTGAAGTCATCCCATAGGACTCTGTTGTTGTTTTCAGCATCTATTAATCTCTTTTTGAGATCTCTTACTTCTTTTTTAGTTGTCTCTAATTCATCCTCAATCTTTCTAATTCTGTCTTCAGCCTCATTGATTCTATTCTCTCTGCCCTCTACTGTTTTCTGGAGTTCATCTATTTTGTTGCCGTGCTCTGATACTGTTTTAGCTTGTTCAGCTAGTTGCAATCTTAGCTCAGCAATTTCAGCTTTCAGCTCTCTAATAACCATGAGATAATTAGTATTTTCTTCCATAGTCTCATTTGTTGTTCCTGTATTTCTGATTACAACTTTTTCAAATTCTTTACTAACTCCTGTTATTATTTCCTTAGCTAATGTTTGGATGTTGAACTCATTATTTTGTGCTTCACCCTCTGGAGGACTTTTAGCTGGACTCTTATCCTGGTTCGATTCTCCAATATTCCTTCTTGTTGTTTTAACCATTTTATATGTTATGAGTTCCCTTTATCAGTACTTTTCAAATTACTGATCACTATTGCCTGGATTGACTTGTGTCTAAGTAAGTTCATTAAAGGGTTCACAGTGGTGGAAGTTAACAGTTGTTTCAATAGTATTTTAATCCCTGAGTTGGAACTCAGTGGTTTAAAAGCCTCTTTTTTTTTTCTTCCCTGTAGGCTATGGGAGTCTGAGGGCTTTTAAACTATCAATAGGCTTCAGCTTAATCACTGACTCCTGACCAAGAGATAAAGCAGGGTGTGGCAGAGATAATCCAGTGGTTATGCAAAGAGACTTTCACAGCCCCTCAGCTATGCCACCAAGGTATAGGTTTTCTCCTGAGTTCCCTGGTTATATCTCTGTCCCCTGGTGTCCCGCCCTGTCACTGCTCCAGATTCTGAGGGTAGTAGCAATGGAGACTCAGAGTTGCACTTGGTGAGACTCTGGGGAGTCCTCTCATCCCTTCAGCTGTCCCCTTGTTAGTGGAGCAGACTGGAGGTGGTGTCTCAACTGATAAACTGCTGAACTGTTAGCAGTCACTTAATCTCTCCTTATGCTCCTCTCTCCTCTCTGTCACCAGCCACACGTTTGTACTCACCGGTGATTTACTGGGTTCCTGTGGTCATTCTAGTCCTGTCTTGTTTCGGTCCCGGGTGGTCTCCTTTGGTATTCCTAGTTGATCCAGAAGAGGAGAGGAGAGGAGAGAAAGGGATCTGTTGCTGCTCGTAGCTCCGCCTCCAGAAGTTCGCCAAAACCTTACTTCTTTAAAGAAAGAAAACAGAGGGACCAAGTGGTGGTGCACCCAAATAAGCACACACATTACAGTGCACAAGGACCCAACTTCAAGCCCCTAGTTGCCACCTGCAGGGGGAAAGCTTCACAAGTGGTGAAGCAAGGCTGCAGGTGTCACTCTGTCTCTCTTCCTCTAAATCTTTGCCAACCCTCTCAATTTCTCTCTGTATCTATCCAATAATAAATAAATAATTAAAAAAAAATAGTACTGTCAGGACAACTCAGTGTGGAGGCTGCCTGGGGAAAGCTTCTGAGTTATGGTGTCTTTCCTCCCAGTCTCTCTGTTTCTTTGTTTCTCTCTCTTTTTTTCTGTTTGAAAAAGTTGTCCCAGACAACTTTTGGTCAGTGATGACCAAAAAGTAATGAAATGAATACATAATTAAAATAACTTGCCAAACCCCTCTTTGCCCAACCCCTCTTTTCTCTCTTTCTTTTTTTTTAATTGGTGATTTAACATTGATTTACAAAATTACGTCAAGAGAGGTATAGTTCCACACCATTCCCAACACCAGAGTTCTGAATCCCCAATCCCTCTATTGTAAGCTCGAGTAATTTTCCAAAGGTTGCAGATATCAGTTAACTATTATCTCTACAACAGTCTGTCTACATTTGTATATAATTATTGCTATCCCCCCCCTTTTAAGGTCCCATCTTCTCTTCCTTTCCAAGTTACCCATAACTGTATTACTACATCCAAATGTCCCTCTCTTTTTCCTTTTCTCTCTTCAGGTCGTGATGTAGTTGAAGTTTAGAGCCCTCTGATCTTCTTCCTCCTACCACTTCTCTCCAACTGGGAGTATGAATAAAAATTATTTTTGGGGAACAACAATAGACCCCTTTGTGGGCCCCCATAGGACACTGCCCTCAACTTGGATCAACAATGGTAGAGAATGTTCCGTCCTCTGAAGGATGCTACACCTGAAGAAGAGGGGTCCTGATATTGGGGCAGCTTGGAATGTTCTTACTAATGACCACAGAATGTGAGCTCAGATCTACAGCGATGCAGAGGTCACATAGGCTCCTAAGCTGAATATGGGCCCCAGATCACATCAAATCAATGGGGTTTACAGTCAAGAATATTTATACACCTTTCTTATATTTGGGAGCTACTCTCTTCCCTGATCCAGCTTTCTGGTCCTTTTTCCAGCCATGACATAATCTCCCCAGACAATAACTAGGATCCACCTGCATATCAGATTTCAGGCTCAGGGAAAACAACAACAAAAAAAAACTAGTATAGCCACAGGCCCTTTGGAATATAATTAAAATATGCCTACTAGCTATCTACAGAATGGAGGCCACCCCAACTCCTCATCTGCACTACTCCAGCCTTTAGGTTCCTGATTAGTCAACAACTTGTTTGGCTTTATATATTAACTCTCTTTTCAGCCACCAAGTTCCAGATGCTAGCATGATGCCAACTGGATTTCCCTGGGCAGACAACCCCACCAATGTGTCCCGGAGCTCTGATTCCCCAGAACCCTACCCCATTAGGGAGAGAGAGGCAGGTTGGGAGTATGGATCAACCTGTCAATGCCCATGTTCAGCAGGGAAGCAATTACAGAAGCCAGACCTTCCACCTTCTGCATCCCACAATGACCTTGGGTCCATACTTTCATGGGGTTAAAGAATAGGAAAGCTATCAAGGGAGGGGATGGGATATGGAGTTGTGGTGGTAGGAATTGTGTGGAGTTGTACCTCTCTTATCCTATGTTTGTCCATGTTTCCTTTTTATAACTAAGTAAATAATAATAGTAAAAATATAAAGTTCAAAAAATTATTTTGGGAATGCAGAAGGTGGGAGTTCTGACTTTTGTATTTGTTTCTCCACTGGACATGGGCTTTGGCAGGTCAATCCATACCCCTAACCTTTTTCTATCTTTCCCTGGTTAGGTAGAGCTTTGGAGAGGTGAGGTTCCAGGACTCAGTGGTGAGGCTGACTGCCCAGAAAAGTCAGGATGGAATCATAACAATTCAATTTCCTCACTAGATCCTCCTTTACCATCATGTTCCAGGACCTAAGCTCCCACCCCAGAGTCTGTTACTTTGGTTCAATACACCAACTCCAGTCCAAGTTCTGCTTTGTGTTTTCCCTTCTGATCTTGTTTTTCAACTTCTGTCTATGAGTGGGATCATCCCATATTCATCTTTCTGCTTCTTACAACTCACTTAACATGATTCCTTCAAGCTCCATCCAAGATGAAATGAAGAAGATGAATTCCCCATGTTTAATAGCTGAGTAGTAGTCCATTGTTTATATATAAGATTTTAAAAAATTTATGTATTAACACATGTGGGAAGGAGGAGGGAGAACACCAAAGCATCACAGTGGTACATGGAATACCAGAGATTTAACTGGGGACCTCGTGTTTCCAAGTCCAGTCCCTTACTCACTGTGCCACCTTCTGGGCTTGCAAATTTGTTTATTTGTTTGGTTTTTTTTTTTGAAAGATAAAGGAAAGAAGATAAAGAACTAGAGTATCGCTTTGGCACATGTGATGCTGTGGATCAAACTCTGAACCTCGTGCATAAGAGGTCAATATTTGGGGAGTGGGGCGATAGCGCAGCAGTTAAGCGCAGGTGGCACAAAGCTCAAGGACTGGCATGATAATCCCTGTTAGAGCCCTCGGCTCCCCACCTGCAGGGGAGTTACTTCATAGATGGTGAAGCAGGTCTACAGGTGTCTATCTTTCTCTCCCCCTCTCTGTCTTCCCCTCCTCTCTCCATTTCTCTCTGTCCTATCTGACGATGACGACATCAATAACAACAATAATAACTACAACAGTAAAAAAAAAAAAAGAGTTCAACATTGTATCCACTGCATTACCTTCTAGAGCCACTAGAGAACAGACATTCTTGGGGGTGAGAAAGCAATAAGGACAGGCATAACAACATGGATGAACCACTTGTGACATTTCTCTTTTTGCTTGATGCTCCCATATGGTGGCTGGGGACTCAAGCCCAGGTCCTCATGCATGGTAAAATGTGTGCTCCACAGATGTGCATAGAGGGAGTGTGTGTGTGAACTACCTCTGGGTCCCAAGAATGAACAGTAATTTACTATCTGTCACAGTGTCTTTTGTTTATCCACTCAGCTGTCATGAACACTTGGTTTGCTTACAAATGTGAACAATACTGCTATGAACTTGGGTGTACTCAAAATGCCTTTTTGAATACCTGGTTTAAATTCTCCAGAATATACACCCAGAAGTAGAATTGGTAGATCATATAGTAGTCATCCTATTTTTAATTTTTTAAGTAGTCTTCACACTGTCACAACAGCTATAACATTTTACACAACTACCAGAGCACAATGATTCCAAATCTTTTTTTTAAGTTTTGTTTATTTATTAATAAGAGAGATAGGAAGAGAGAGAGAAAGAGAACCAGAGAATTTCTCTGGTACAAGTGCTGCTGGGGACTGAACTCTCCCTCATGCTTGAGGGTCCAATGCTTTATCCACTGTACACTGTAGGACTAAGCGTGTTTGAGCATGGATAGTTGAACTCCCTGAAGCTTGTCTATCAGACTTCCCTTGGCATGCCAGCCTTGTGGTCCAGCGAGATGTGGCTAGAGTACGTGGGAGAATTCCAACCTTCCTATCAGCCCACCCCTCCTTTCTCTGGTTGCCGGACTAGCTTCATGGGCAGAGACAGATGACCAGGGACTCATGGCTGAGCTGTACACAGTATCTCTTTATTCATGCAAACACAGAACAATCTAAGCCAAACTCAACTCAACTCAAGTCAACTCAAGTCAACTCAACTCAACTCAACTCAACTCAACTCACAATCCTGTCCTTATATATATACTTGCCAAGTAGGGTGTAAACAGGATGTGATGTAGAGAGGGTGGAGCAAAAAGTGACTGGTGCAAATCAGTGTGTACTACGAGAGGGGGTGGAGCAAAAAGACATCATGAACCAGTGGGGATTAAACCAATGCCCTGCAGGCAGGGTAGTGCTTAGTTAACAGTGGTTCTTCTTCTAGCGTTTGCCCTTCTTCCGTAGCCAGTCAACAGCATCAGGTTGAGCCTGATGTAAAGTTTAGAGACCTCCTTTGAATCTGGAGAGGTGGCAGTCGTTGACTATGTGGGTCATAGTCTGTCTGTAGCCGAAGGGGCAGTTTGGGTCCTCTCTGGCTCCCCAGCGATGGAACATAGCGGCGCACTGGCCATGGCCTGTTCGATAGCATTAACAGTGGTTACGTAAATAGAATACAGTGTTAAGCAGGGGGGATTAAACCAATGAAACAGAAGGGGTTTTAGAAGCAGAATTAGAAGCATACCAACATCTGATGGGCTTCACCTTGGTCTCATTGGCTAGCTTGGCTACTTCCCCTGCACAGCTACCCCTTTATAAACTTGTAACTGCAACAATAAAAGGTCCCATCCTCCACCACTGTATCCTGAAGAGGTTTGTTGTATCGTCCACCACCACGGTATGCTGGAAGACCCCCTCAGTGAACTCACCCCTGCCTCTGCTGCCCCGAGATTCCCCAATCTCCATCTGTCTCCTGGTGGCCAACAGGCCAGATGGAGAAGTGGGAGCTGGGCTGGCTTGTTCCTCCGAGGAAGCTGACATCTGGTGCCTAAACGTTCCACATGAACCCGACAACTACCCGAGATCTGGACTCAGGATAATGGGCTCCTGAGCCCTCAGAGGCCCCGGTCTGTCTAGGTGCTACAGATCTTTTATTTTCTATCCCTTTTATTTCTGAGGTAAGGGAACCTTCGTGAGGGGTGGGACATGGGACTCGATAATTGGGGATCTTTTACCAGGGCACTCCCTGGCGTGATTTGAAGTTCGTGTCCCCTCTGTCCTGTCCCCAACTACCTGTACGGGTGTCAGACCCTTCCTCACCTCTCCTCTTAAATTCGGAGGTCAGGTTTGCATGTAGGGACTGTATGTTAGCCAGGCCCAAAGTGCCTCTCCATTATGAGCAATCTTCACATAAACCAACGGGACCCCCAACTTAGATGCCTTCATGCCCTCCTAGAAACCCATGGTATTAAGCTCTCTAGAAAACAAGCCCTTTCTTTCTGGGATGTTGTCATCCTAGTTGCCCCCTGGCTATCCGCAGATAAGAATCTGACTGCTGGGTCCAGGGTAGCTTACTTAGCCTGCAAGGAGGAAACAGAGGGAATTCTTGAACTCCATTTACAATTTATGGTCATTGTTCTGGCTCTCCGTAAATGCACCAACCCCGCTGAATCAAAGCTTCCTGCCCCAGACACCAAGCCTTCCCCCACTAGTGGAAAAGTTAAATCAGACTCTGATGAGGAGGATCATGATAGAGGCAGAGATCCATGAAATTAAAGATCAGATCGATTGTCTTGTGGAGGCCTATAAGGCACCTCAGAACCCCCTGGACCCCCCTCAATCTGAATCAAAATATCCCCTCTTGCCACCTTATGCCAAACCTTCCACCCCCTCTTGTGGTCCCCATATTTGCCTGCTGCTCCACCTCTGACACAGAGTGCCTGTACCACCTCCACGATCAGAACCTTCGTGGTGATCCCATTCTGACTATGCCTGTTAATGTGACTCCTAATCACCAGAGACCCCTCCCCTGGTACCCCTACAGACCCGGAGATCTTAGGAAACTCCTTCAGGCTATAAAGGAAGATGGATTTCATGCCCCTTGGACCTGCTCCATCCTTCAGGGCCTAGTCCAAAATCTGAACACCCCCCAGGACTGGCAAGATGTGGCCTGAGCCACCCTTCTGGGCCCCTATTTTTACAATGGGAAGCATTCTTTAGAGACAAATGTCTCTAGCAGGGCCAAAGAAATGGACAAACAGCCCAATTAGGATTTTGAGGCCCTTTTTGGAACAGGACAATGGGAGACCGGCCTCCAGCAGGCTGGGGCTAGATTCCTTCCTGGTTATTTTGCCCAAGTCCAACTTTGTGCCCTCCAAGGGACCACCTTAGCCCTCCTCAGGGTGCAGCTCCCTCTTCTTTGGCCTCCCTTAGGCAGGAGCCTGATGAGTCTTTGACAAAATTCATTACCAAAGTTTGGTCCACACTTGAGGGTAAAATTCTCGACCCAGATGCACGGGACCTCCTCCTGCACTCCTTAGTATGGGAAGGGATATTACCAGACTTTCAACAAGCTTGCCAGGATCTTAAGGATGAGCACGTAGAACACTGGATTGTGGCTACACAGGACATAGGCTCCAGGCATTTGCAGCGGCATTAGGGGAACAGAAAGAAAAAGAGGGTTGTTTCCAGTGTGGGAACTCAGATCATTGATGGAAGAATTGTACCAATCCCAGCCCAAAAAGGGGTCCTAAAGCCACACCCTCACTATGTCTGAGATGTCAGAAGGGCTATCACTGGAAAAGGGACTGCCGTGCCAAATACCATAAAAATGGCATGCTTCTGTCACCTTTAAACTAGTTAAGGGGTTACCCTCAGCCCCACCACCAAGAGGGCCAGCAACTAAAGCCAAGACTTACTGGGTAACCACCATATAAGAGGGTTACCAACCCACCATCAGAATCAAAATAGGAGATAGATCCGTCAAGTGCCTAATAGATACCGGTACAGATAAAACCACCCTAAGACAGCAAGAGGTGCCCCCCCCCAGCAGGAACTGGCCCTGGGACCCCGTCTAATGGGATTAGGCAGGGCATACCAAGCTTTTATCACTCAGGACACCCTCACTTGGGAGGACCCAGATGGTACCACAGGGCACATTCACTGCTAGTTGGCCGATATAGCCACTAATCTCTTGGGCAGAGACATCCTTGAGGCCCTTGATGTCATTGTGACAACTACTGAGGACCTCCTTAACTGAGATCCACCTCACCCCCCTCTATCCAGCGGTCACCTCCAATCCTTTTAGCTTTAAACTCCCTGCCTCCACTGGATCTCCAATGACCCAGTCTGGGTCAAGCAGTAGCTTTATCTAGGGAGAAATTGTCTGCTCTTAAAGAGCTGTTGCAAGAGCAACTTGCTCTGGGCACATCCACCATTCTCATAGCCCTTGGAATACCCTAGTATTTACCATCCAGAAAAAATTCGGAAAATGCCGGTTACTTCAAGATCTCCATGCAGTCAATAAGACGATGTACATCTGGGGCTTCCCCCAGAGAGGCTTACCTCTTACTTCAGCCATACTGACCAGGGTTCCTATCATCACTATGGACATTCGGGATTGTTTCTTCTTCATCCCCCTACATCCCCGCAATTGCAAACGCTTTGCTTTCTCTGTTCTAGTGCTCAATAACTCCAGCCTAGTGGACTGGTTTGAGTGGGTGGTCCTGCCTCAGGGCATGGCCCTACCATTTTCCAAGAGGCAATGAAAGCTGCCCCACTCCCACATTAAAGAAGGGACTTTACATTTACCATTTTATGGATGACATTCTTTTATGGGAGGGACCTCATACCAATCCTATCTCCCTCCATGGCAGACTTATCCCTGATTTTGCATTGTAGGCCTTAAGGTTGCTCCAGATAAGGTTCAGTTTATCCCACCCATCCAATTCCAGGGTAAAGAGATCACTCTGACCAATGTATGTCCTCTGAAACCTGTTCTTTCCTGTCCACCCATTTTCTCACTATCTTCCCTACAAAGCTTCTTAGGTAATCTTAATTAGCTGCATCCCTGGCTATCACTGCCCACATGCACTCTCCAATCCCTCTTTAATATGCTCAAAGGCGATAAGAATCCTGCCTCCTGAAGGCATCTGACACCCAGTGCCTCTGAAGACCTCAGACAGGTTAATCAGGCCCTATGAGATATGGAGCGGGCCAGATATGATCCCTCCCTGCCTCTCCAGCTGCTGATCTTCAACACCTCCCCCACCATGGTTGGCATGCTATACTAAAGGCACGGACCCTTAAACATTCCCCGCCTTTTAACAGAACTAGTAGCTCCTGCCTCTATGATTCCCTTGGGCAGAGAGCAAGCAATCCAAGTATTGGGAAAAGAGCCTGACGGCATCACCATTGCCTTCTCCCTCTCTGACATGCAATGGTTAATACATAACCACACCCGCATTGCCATCAGCCTGGAGGGATTCCCAGAACAATTAGACAACCACTACCCTCAAGACAGATGGACTTCGGCTATCCCTCATCTGCCCTGGTTGGGCCCCAGACTCTTCCAGGACTCCCCTATCCCTAATGCCACTACCGTCTTCACAGATGGTGGTACTCAGGGAGCTGCCTTGGTCATTTATTAAGACCCTTACCATACCCCCAGATTCTCTTTGAGGAACTCCCCAACAGTTCCCTTCAATTTAAAGAATTATATACCGTCTATCTCACTCTTCACCATGTCAGAGATCCTTTCAATCTGATAGCCTGTATGTCACTAACCTCCCCTGGCTCTTTCACTCCTTTATTAAATTAGAGACAACCCTCTCTCCCCCATCTTGATACAGGTAGCTTTCACTATGGATTCCCGAAAATCACCAATTTATATTCAGCGTATCCGCTCCCATAGCCCCCTCCCTGGTCCCCTTTCCGAGGGAAACACTCTCGCTGACAGAGTTGCCTCTACTGGGGCAATGACTATGTCCACTAAGGCTGCTGAATATTTCCATAAGCTGACCCATACCAAACTTAAAGGCTTATAAGCGCATTTTCCAGACATTCCTATAGCCCAGTTTAAATGCATTATTAATACCTGCTCCTCCTGCACCTCCCTTATTAGAAGAACTGGGATCCAAACTCCTGGTGTTAACCCCCGTGGCCTTAAGGCCAATGCTCTGTGGCAGATCGATGTCACCCACATCCCACAGCTTGGCAGGCAAAAGCATGTCTTTATAACAATAGACACATACTCTAAATTCATCTGGACTACAGCCCAAACTGGTGAAAATACCAAGAAACTTGTATCCCATATGATATCTTGTTTTGCCATTATGGGCCTCCCCTTATAGGTCAAAACTGATAATGGTTATGCATTTACTAGCCAACAATTCAAAACCTTTTGCTCACTTTGGGGGTATTACTCATACCACAGGTATTCCTTACAATCCACAAGGCCAAGGTATTATTGAGAGAGCTCACCAAATGCTAAAAAATCAATTAATAAAAGAAAAAGGGGGAATACACTCCCTCCCCAAATGTCCAGCTGGCCATGGCTCTCGCTACACTTAATCTCTTTAATATTTATCAAAATTCTGAAAAAGAAAACCCCTACAGTTAACCACTGGCAAGCTCCCCTCTCCCTCCCTGCTATACAGGTCAGATGGAAGTACCCCTTAGATGGCCTTTGGAGGGGACCAGACCCCCTGCTAACCATGGGAAGGGGACTTGCATGTATTTTTCCACAGGACTCTCCAAAACCCATCTGGGTCCCTGCCTGTCATGTCTGGAATTGCCCACAGGATGGCACGACTCTCCCTGATAAAGAGCAGGAGATGCTAGAAGACCTGCCACAGGACAATGCCCCCCGGGACTTATAACATGGCATGACGTGAAGGGCCTAATCCGCAGAGCCCAGGGACAAATCTCCCCTATGGCCCCCCCTTTTACCCCTTGCTCTTTCAGTATATCTTGTCTTAATATCCACTCTTCCCACCTCTGCTGCACCTGCTACTCTCTGGCAGCTTCAAGCTTCAGCGGGAGACCTACAATGGGGTTAACAAGATTATAGGAACTGGGAACTGTTCCATCCAAGGGTGCCAGTCGGCCATCATCACCCTAGTCAACCCTGCCTCTACAACACCTTGCTCCCACTGTGCCCAAGGATGTCCCTATGTCTGCTTCCCCTTTGACAATACTGGGAGCTGCCTAGAGTGGGTCAACTACTATGGAGGATGCTGCTATTGGTCATGTAATATTCATGGGGTCCCCGATGCTTACAACCAATATTATAGCTCATTCAGGCCAAGAAACAGTATTTCTCTGGCCTAGCCTCCCTCAAGTTCACCATCCATGACCCATGGTATAACAGATGGCTAATGGAGTTACCAGAAAAATATACTATAACACATTTTCCTCCTTTTCCATAGCCAGTATTTAAAATTTTTTTAACTTTTTATTTATTTATTTATCTATTTATTTATTTATTCCCTTTTGTTGCCCTTGTTGTTTTACTGTTGTAGTAGTTGTTGTTGTCATCGTTGTTGGATAGGACAGAGAGAAATGGAGAGAGGAGGGGAAGACAGAGAGGGGGAGAGAAAGACAGACACCTGCAGACCTGCTTCACCGCCTGTGAAGTGACTCCCCTGCAGGTGGGGAGCCAGCTGGGGGCTCAAACTAGGATCCTTACACCGCATAGCCAGTATTTTTATCTCCTGACAGCTGATCCCCATCCCCAGAGCCGTCCAGACCCAGAATAACATAACCCAACAAGAACAAGTCCTGTCTTGTGCTCTCATCTCACCACCCAGCCTTGACCTTTCATCTTGGCCTGCATATCTGTGCTATGCTATCACTCTCCTGCACCAATCCTCCATCCTTCCCAATACTTCCAGCTGCTTCCTATGCACTTCCCTCAACAGACCTCTCCTTGCCTTCACTCCACTCCATTGGATCTTGCTAGTTTACCTAAGTCCTCCTCCTCTGCTGAACTGCCCCCTCTCACTTCTATTCCTCTCTACACGAAAGCTATCAGCCCTGACTTCACCCTTGTATGTCTATTGACCTCCTCCTCCTCTCCCAACATCTTCCATTGTTCAAAGAACCTCTCCCTATCCTCTTATGTGTATGCCCCCCTCTTTATGTTCTGGTGTAACTTCACCTTGTCCTTCCATGTCAACTCCTCATCATCAGGCCCCTGCTTTCTAGTCTCTCTCATTCCACAGCTCACTTTATATGAACAAGGTGAGTTCCAGTGGCTGACCTCCCTCACCAGAATAAAACAAGTGGTGTTCCTTCTTCTGGTCATCGGCATTGGGCTGACCACCTCTATCAGACTTGTTGGTGATGCCTTCGGCCACTCCCCTCACACTGCTGGACTCCTAGAAGAATAACTTCAGCAGTCCCTAGACTTCACGGCAGAGAGGCTCGAGTCCTTATAATGACAGATCACTTCCTTTGTGAGGGTGACTCTTCAGAACCGGCATGCCCTAGATCTTCTGACAGCAGGAAGAGGGGTACATGCCTGGCCCTGCAAGAAGAGTGCTGTTTTTTTGTAAATGAATCAGGACTGGTAGAACAAAATGTTAAGACTCTCCATGAACTCAGTCATGATTTCAAAAAATGGCTTGTGTGGTCCAGGGGGTAGCGCAGTGGCTAAGGCACTAGACTCTCAAGCATGAGGTCCTGAGTTCCATCCCTGGCAGCATATGTACCAGAGTGATGTCTGGTTCTTTCTTTCCTCCTATCTTTCTCATGAATAAATAAATACTTTAAAAAAATGGCTTGCTCCCTCAGCTCTGGACTCTTGGATATCCTCCCCCATGTTATCTTGGATTCTTTCCCTCTTTGCTATTGGCATGCTGCTCCTTGTTGCCCCATGCATCCTGTAGTTCCTAAAGAACTGCTTCCAGGACATGGTCTGAGTGACAATCCAGAGAGTCTCGGTTAAACCCTATTCTCCTATCACCATGACTAACTTGGAAATCATGGCAAACCTTCTTTAACAAAAGAAAAAAGGGGAAATTGTGGGACTAATGCATGTTTGAGCATGGATGGTTGAACCCTGGAAGCTCGTCTATCAGACTCCCTTTGGCATGCCAGCCTTGTGGTCAAGAAATATGTGGCCAGAGTATGTGGGGGAATTCCAACCTTCCTATCAGCCTCACCGCATCACCCCCCCCCCACACACACACACCTCTGGTGGGCTTCACCTTCTTTAAATTTCTATTTCCCTGTTCCTGCATCACCATCCATATCTTCTCATCGCCTTGCTCTCTTTTCCCTTATAAGGAGATATTGGTCTCATTGGCCAGCTTGGCTACTTCCCCTGCACAGCTACCCCTTTATAAACTTGTAACTGTGACAATAAAAGGTCCCGTCCTCCACCACAGTACCCTGAAGAGGTTTGTTGTATCGTCTGCAGCCACAGTATGCTGGAAGACCCCCTCAGCGAACTCACCCCTGCCTCTGCTGCCCCGAGATTCCCCACTCTCCATCTTTTTCCTGGTGGCCAACAGGCCAGACTGAGAAGTGGGAGCCAGGTTGGCTCATTCCCCCAAGGAACCTGACACCACCACCTCCCAGACCACACACATCTTTTATGTATTTATTTATTTATTTACCAATCACTGTACTGTTAAGCTCTAGTTTATGGTGGTGCTGGAGATCAAACCTGGAAGCATAAATTATGTGTGTGTGTGTGTGTGTGTGTGTGTGTGTGTGTGTGTGTGTGTGTGTGTATCCCCCCCAGAGCACTGCTCATCTCTGGTTTATAGTGGTGCAAGGGATTGAATCTGGGACTGTGGAGCCTCAGGCAAGAGAGTCTCTTTGCATTTTGCTATCTACCTCTGCCCCAGAAGATGTCTTATCCTGGCATTAGGTTATGGGCTTGGTTAAGCTGCCACCATGTCGGAATGTCATACACAGCACCAGACGAGCTCCTTTAAAGGTGAAGAAGTGCTGTAGTTAGTGTCTTCACTTCATCTCATATTATTATTATTATCATTATTATTTATTCCCTTTTGTTGCCCTTGTTGTTTTATTACTGTTGTAGTTATTGATGTTATCATTGTTGGATAGGACAGAGAGTACTGGAGAGAGGAGGGGAAGACAGAGAGGGGGAGAGAAAGAGAGACACCTGCAGACCTGCTTCACCGCCTGTGAAGTGACTCCTCTGCAGGTGAGGATCTGGTATCCTTACATCCTTGTGCTTTGTGCCACGTGTGCTTAACCCACTGTGCTAGCTCAACTCCCTGGCTTATTTATTTTTTTATTTGAAAAATAAAAATAAAGTGGTAAATAAAGTAGTTTTTCTTTCTTTTTCTTTTCTTTTCTTTTTTTTTTTTTTTTTACCAGAGCACTACTCAGCTTTGGCTTATGGTGGTGATTGAACCTGGAACCTTAGAGTCTCAGGCACGAGAGTATAAAGTAGGTTTTTATGGTAAGAGGAAGACAATAGATAACAATATTGGGTTGGGGAAGATAGCATAATGTTTATGCAAATAGACTGTCATGCCTGAGGCTCTGAAGTTCCAGGTTCAATCTCCCATACCACCATAAATCAGAGCTGAGCAGTAGTGCTCTGGTGAAAAAAAGAAAGAAAGGAAGGAAGGAAGGAAGAAAAACAACTTTATTTACCTTCTTGCATTTCCCATTTGCTTTCTCCTCTTTATTACTATTAACTATGAGTCAAAAATACTAGGACTGTGAAGAGAAGGTATCAAGAAGTGGAGTGGGTGGTGTGCAGGATTTCCATGCTTACGGCCCAAGATATGATCTCAGGTACTGCATAAGCATAGCTCTGGTCTCTGTTTCTCCCTTAGGCAATCAGAGAGGTGCCATGGGCATAGTGTCCAACTTGCAATCATGAGGATCTGAGTTTGACCCCCGACCCTGGACTGAACATACTAGATTTCAGGTTCTTGCCCTCCCCACTCTGGAATAAATAAATCAATGTTTTTTTTAAATATTTATTTATTCCCTTTTGTTGCCCTTCTTTTATTGTTGTAGTTATTGATGTCGTCGTTGTTGGGTAGCACAGAGAGAAATGGAGAGAGGAGGGGAAGAGAGAGAGGAGGAGAGAAAGACACCTGTAGACCTGCTTCACTGCTTGTGAAGTGACTCCCCTGCAGATGGGGAGCCAGGGGCTCGAACTGGGATCCTTATGCCGGTCCTTGCACTTTGTGGTCCTTGCACTTTGCGCCACCTGCGCTTACCCCACTGCGTTACCACCCAACTCCCAATCAGTGTTTTATTTTATCTTATTTTTAAAAATTTTTTATACTTATTTATTTTCCCTTTTGTTGACCTTGTTGTTTTTTATTGTTGTTGTAGTTATTATTGTTGTTATTGATGTCCTCATTGTTAGATAGGACAGAGAGAAATCGAGAGAGGAGGGGAAGACAGAGAGGGGGAGAGAAAGACAGACACCTACAGACCTGCTTCACTTCCTGTGACGTGATTTCTATGTATGTGGGGAGCCGGAGACTCGAACTGGGATCCTTATGCCGGTCCTTGCGCTTTGCGCCATGTGTTCTTAACCCACTGCGCTACTGCCTGACTCCCCAATGTGTTATTTATTTATTTATTTATTTAAGAAAGGATAAATCAACAAAACCATAGGGTAGGAGGGGTACAACTCCACACAATTCCCACCACCCAATCTCCATATCCCACCCCCTCCCCTGATAGCTTTCCCATTCTCCATCCCTCTGGGAGCATGGACCCAGGGTTATTGTGGGTTGCAGAGGGTGGAAGGTCTGGCTTCTGTAATTGCTTCCTCGCTGAACATGGGCGTTGACTGGTCGGTCCATACTCCCAGTCTGCCTCTCTCTTTCCCTAGTAGGGTGTGGCTCTGGGGAAGCGGAGCTCCAGGACACATTGGTGGGGTCTTCAGTCCAGGGAAGCCTGGCCGGCATCCTGATGGCATCTGGAACTTGGTGGCTGAAAAGAGGGTTAACATACAAAGCCAAACAATTTGTTGAGCAATGTTTTTTTATTTTTAAATAGTAAATAAGTCTTTCTAAAAAGAAAGGTACTATTAAGCAAACATAATGCTTTAATTTTTTAATAGTATCATTTCCAATGAGTACTAATTTTACTTATTTAATTAATTTACTTACTATGTATTGGATAGATAGAAAGTGAAGGGAAGGAGAGATAAGGAGAGAGACACCTGCAGCACTGTTTCACTACTTGTGAAGCTTCCTCTCTGCAGGTGGGGACTGGGGCTTTGAAGCCGCAACCAGGTGCACCAATGCCCAGCCCCCATATAATGCTTAATTATGAGTGTCAACTTGACTTGGTCACCAGGATCCTGGTATTTGGTCAAATATTAATCAACGTTTCTCTGAAGATAATTTTGGCTGAAATGAACAGGCAAAAGCAGATTGTTCTCCTTATTGTGGTTGGGTTTCATCCAATTAGTTGAAGGTTTAAAGAGAACAAGAGTCATGAGGAGGAAAGAATTCTGCTTTGAGACCTTCAAACTGGAGTTTCACTCTTCCAGCCTGACAGTCTTGGGTACTTGAGCTGGGACATCAGCTCTGCAGATTCTAGACTTGACAACTCTACAGTCATAGGGAAGACAAGCTGGCAGGTTAGCCTCTGTTCTACCTATCATCTACCTATCTGTCTCTTCTAGTTATCCCTTTCCCTGGAGAACCATAATACAGAGCATTGTCATTAATCTACTAAAACTGCAGATAAAACAAGAGAATTGCATTACACTGTAAAGTCAAAGAGAAATGACCCAGGAGGTAGTATAGTGGATAAAATATGGAACTCTCAAGTATGAAGTCCTCAGTTCAGCTCTTGGAATGGAATGTGCAAAAGTGATGCTCTCGTTCCCACCTTCCCCCATTAATAAATAAACCTTAAGGGCCAGGTGCACCTGGCTGAGTGCACATGTTGCAATGCACAAGGATCCAGGTTCAAACTTCTGGCCCCTACCTACAGGAGGAAAGCTTCATGAGCAGTGAAGCAGGGTTGATGGTATCCCTCTCTTCCTCTCTCCCTCTCTATCTCCCCGTCCCTCTGGATTTCTGTCTATATCTAATAAATAAAATAAAATTTAAAAAAGGAATATTTTTATTAAAAATAAATAAATAAAGCTTACAAAAGTAAAAGAGATGACAGGTTTTTCTTTCTTTTTTTCTTTAACAAGAACAAAGGTTATATGTGATATATTTTCAGGGCTCTGGTATTTATGGCTGAGTTTTAAAAAAAAGAACCATGTAGAGACAGCTCATTGGTAGAGCGTGTATCTTGCCGTGGTTGTGTGGTGGGGGATGGTAAAACTCTGATGCTGTGGTTTCTCTATCTGGATGAAAAAGTCATGCTGTGAAGGATTAAACTGGGCATGTGCAAAGCCCCACATCTGCAAAAATAAATAAATAAAATTTAGGGAGTCGGGCTGTAGCGCAGCGGGTTAAGCGCAGGTGGTGCAAAGCGCAAGGACCGGCATAAGGATCCCGGTTCGAACCCCGGCTCCCCACCTGCAGGGGAGTCGCTTCACAGGCGGTGAAGCAGGTCTGCAGGTGTCTGTCTTTCTCTCCCCCTCTCTGTCTTCCCCTCCTCTCTCCATTTCTCTCTGTCCTATCCAACAACGACAACAACAACAATAATAACTACAACAATAAAACAACAAGGGCAACAAAAGGGAATAAAATAAATATAAAAATAAATAAATAAATAAAATTTAAAAAATCCATGTAGACTTCTTCCCAACACATTATTATACGGTGTCTTACCGTATTCTAGCTTGCGGTCTGGGGATCTCGGTTTTTATTGAGTAAGCCCTTTAGATATCTGAGAGCTCTTCCTATAAAAAGTGGACCAAGAGGAAAGGAGAGGAAAAGGGCACCGCCCCCAAATACCCAGGGCACAATAACTCAGGAAGGTTATATCCTTGAATATCATGGAGGATTTTAAAATATTTTTTAGAATATCTATTTGATGAGACAGAAATTGAGAGATGGAAAGGAGATAGGAGGAGAGAGAAAGGGAGATACCTGCTTTATAACTAGTGAAGCTTTCAACTGCAGGTAGGAACTGGGGGCTGGAACCTTGGTCCTTGAGCACTGTAGTGTGTGAGCTCAACTAGGTGTGCCACCACCCAACCCCTTACCATGGAGTTTTCTTTTCTTTTCCTTTTTTTTTTTTTAATTTATTCCCTTTTTTTTGCCCTTGTTTCACTGTTGTTGTTATTGATGTCGCTGTTGTTGGATAGGACAGAGATAAATGGAGAGAGGAGGGGAAGACAGAGAGGGGGAGAGAAAGATAGACACCTGCAGACCTGCTTCACCACCTGTGAAGCGACTCCCCTGCAGGTGGGGAGCCGGGGTTCGAACTGGGATCCTTATGCCGGTCCTTGTGCTTTACGCCACCTGCGCTTAACCCGCTGTGCTACAGCCCGACTCCCTTCACCACCTGTGCTTAACCTGCTGCGCTACCACCCGCTTGCCAGCATGGAGTTTGTTTTTTTTTTTAATTTTCAAAATATTTTATTTTATTTCTTTTCTCTTTTGTTGCCTTTGTTGGTTTTTATTGTTGTGGTAGTTATTGTTGTTGTTATTGATGTCATCATCATTGTTACATAGGAGAGAGAGAAATGGAGAGAGGAGAAGGCAGAGAGGGCGAGAGAAAGATAGACACCTGCAGACCTGCTTCACTGCCTGTGAAGCAACAGCATGGAGTTTTCTATACCTTCTAATCATGACCTTAGGTCGTGGTCAAAAGTAGGTCACTGCCTACAAAAGGAGAATGACAGACAGGAAAAAACAGCATGTTAAATGGGGCAGTGTCACGTGGATGGAAGGACAGGTCACTTTACAAACAGAATTAAGTGGTCCGAGAGGTGGCGCAGTGCAAAAAGTGTTGGACTCTCAAGCATGAGGTCCTGAGGCCCTGGAAGCACATGTGTTAGAGCGATGTCTGGTTCTTTTTCTCCGTCTATCCCTCTCATTAATAAATATTTTTTAAAAACACAGAATTAAATCTAGATTTAGTAGGGTAACCAGAGAGGTGGCACAAGTTGCTAAATGGCTAAAGTTGCTGGACTTAAATGCATGAGGTTCTAAGTTTGATCCCCAGTATCACATGTGCCAGAGTGATGCTCTGGTTCTCTCCCTTCTCTATCTCACAAACAAATCTTTAAAGTATATATAAGGTTAACAGGAATAAAAAAAAGAGAAGCCCAGTAATTCATTAGCAATAGCTAGGGAGTCAATAAAGAAAAAAAATATCAGAGTAATTTTGATTCATCAGTAGTAACGACATTGGTTAGCTGGGGCTAATACACCTGGTTGAGCACACACATCATAGTGCTCAAGGACCCTGGTTCAAGGCCCTGGTCCCCATTTGCAGCAGGCAAATTCCTTCCTGAGTGGTGAAGGAGTTCTGCAAGTGTCTATCTATCCTCCTTCCTACTCAATTTCTGCCTCTATCCTAAATAAATAAATAAATAAATAAATAAATAAATAAATAAATAAAATCTTGGGGCTGGGCAGTGGCACACGGGGTTAAACATACATAGTACGAAGCACAAGGACCTGTGAAAGGATACCGGTTCAGTACCCTGACTTCCCATATGCAGGGGATCACTTCACAATAGGTGAAGCAGGTCTGCAGGTGTCTGTCTTTCCCTCCCCCTCTGTCTTCCCTACCTCTCTCAATTTCTGTCCTGTCCAGTAAAAACAGAAAAAAATGGTGTCTAGGAGCAATGGATTCAAAGTGCTAGCACTGGGCCCCAATGATAACCCTGAAGGCAATAAATAAGTAGACAAATAATAAAAATCTTAAAAATAAAATTAAGAGAAAAAAGATCAGAACCATCATTACTTATTCCTAAGGGGCCTCTCCTTGTTTGGTCACTCAGTTATTCTACTCAAAGCAGAAAGTCAGGGCAGTTAGGATCCCAGTTCCGTTCTCAATGTTCCCTTTAGTATCTTAGAACACTGTATAGGGAGTGTATTTTCTTTTTAGCCAAAGACTAGCCAAGTGATTTGGAGGAGCATCTTATTTCAAATACAGAAACTTCTCTAGGGGAGGGCTACAACATTATCCATGCTCCAAGCCATATTACCCAGAGGAGGCATCCAAATAATAATTTCTAATTATTGTTAGAATAATCACACTTATAATCAGATAAATATTTTCTTCTCCCTTAATTGCCTTCCCTTTTCTTAGTGGATAGGGACAACAAGGGGGAATTAATTTTATTAATTCTTTTTATTAATTTCTTCTCTAATTAGGTCCAGTATTCAGAAACTGGGAGAGAAAAACCCAGAATGGCTGGCAGGTTAGCCTTGAGCAATGCTTGAAAATACAGATAAATTCTTAGTCAGCAAATTAGAAGAGAAAATATATTCATTAAAAAAAAACATATATATATGTATTTATTAACATGAAAGAGACAAGGAAGGAGATAGAGAGGAAGAGACTGATAGAACCAGAGCTCAGAGCATCACTCTAGCACATGTGACATTAGGGACCAAACTCAGGACTATATATATCCTTTTAAGTTCAACACATTTCCTAAGCCACCATATTTGAATTTTTTTTTTGCCTCCAGGGTTATTGCTGGGGCTCAGTGCCTGCACTATGAATCCACTGCTCCTGGAGGCCATTTTTCCCCATTTTGTTGCCCTTGTTGTCATCCTTATTGTTATTTTTTGCCATTTATGTTGTTGTTGTTGGATAGGACAGAAATAAATTGAGAGAGGAGGGGACACAGAGACAGAGACGGGGAGAAAAAGACACCTGCAGACCTGCTTCACCGCTTAGGAAGTGACCCCCATGCAGGTGGGGAGCCAGGAGCTGGAACCAGGATCCTTATGCTGGTCCTTGTGCACCACCAGCACTTAACCTGCTGAGCTACTGTCCGACCCCCTCATATTTGAATTTTTTAAAAAATATTTCATTTATTTTATTATGAAAGAGATAAAGAGAACCGGAGCATCATTATGGTACATGTGATATAGGGATTGAACTTGGGACCTCATGCTTGAAAATCTGATGTGCCACTTCCTGGACAGAGAGAAATGGAGCGAGGAGGGGAAGACAACAGAGGGGGAGAGAAAGACACTACAGGCAGTGAAGTGACTCCCCTACAGGCGGGGAGCTGGGGGCTTGAACCAGGATCCTTAAGCCGGTCCTTGTGCTTTGCACCATGTGCGCTTAACCTGCTGTGCTACCACCCACCCCCCACCCTAACCTGCTGTGCTACCACCCACCCCCCACCCTAACCTGCTGTGCTACCACCCACCCCCCACCCTAACCTGCTGTGCTACCACCCACCCCCCACCCTAACCTGCTGTGCTACCACCCACCCCCCACCCTAACCTGCTGTGCTACCACCCACCCCCCACCCCCAGCATATTTGAATTTTATAAATGGTCACATTTCCACGGCTGGTAGCACAGCAGGTCAAGCACACATGGCTTGAAGCACAAGGACTGCTGTAAGTATCTGGTTTGAACACCTGGCTCCCCACTTGCAGGGGAGTCGCTTCACAAGTGGTGAAGCAAGTCTGCAGGTGTCTTTCTCTCCCCCTCTCTGTCTTTGTCTCCCCTCCTCTCTCAGTTTCTCTGTCCTATCCAACAACAACAACGTAAAAATAACAATAAGGATGACAACAACAAGGGCAGCAAAGGAATTATGTTAAGTGAGCTAAGTCAGAAAGATAAAGATGAGTATGTGATGATCTCACTCATCAACAGAAGTTGAGAAAGAAGAACAGAGAGGGAAACTCAAAGCGGGATTTGACTGAATTTGGAGTAGGGCACCACAGTAAAAACCCTGGGTTGAGGGTGAGCGTGGATGTTCAGCTTCATGGGGGCAGCGGGGGATGGAGGGGTGAGGTGGGACAGTCTTTTGGTGGTGGGAATGGTGTTTATGTACATTCCCATTAATTTATAGTCATATAAATCACTATTTAATTAATATGAGAGGGGAAAAATTGATTGAATGTCTCAAACTTTTTAGTGCACAGACCATAGGCTGAGTCTTTGATATGCTGACTCCTTGTGTATGGTTTTATATGAACTTAAACAGGTGAGCCACTGCCCACCATGCCCTCCAACAGTGGTTTCTAAACCAGACTGATCAGAAAACCAGCACATTCCCAGGCCTTATCCCTGGATATTTTTATTCAGTTGATTTGAGATCGGGACTCAGAAATCTTAAAATGTTTTATTTAAAATTTATTAAAATATTTTATTAATAAAAAAAAGGAGAAAGGACCAGAAATCTTTGGCACATGCAATGCCATGGTTTAAACCTGTGACCTCCTGCTTGTGAGTCTAATTCCTTACTCACTGTGCCACCTCCCACCCCTAGGTCATGGTCTGTACACAATATCTCTTTCTTTTTTTATTTAAAGATTTTATTTATTTATTGATTATAAACATAGGAGGAGAGAGAAAGAACCAGGCATCATACAGGTACATGTGCTACCGGGGATTGAACTCAGGACCTCATGCTTGAGAGTCCAATGCTTTATCCACTGCGCCACCTCCTGGACGACATAATAATATCTATTTCTTATGGCTGTGGTTAAGTATGTAAGGTCCCCAAAGTGCTCATTAGCAAGCTGCCCATAGGAGTTTGCTCTGTTAACCTCTCCCATTCAGATTCCTGATACCCCACAAACTGATGTCACTTGCAGTAAAACATAAACCCAGGAATCTGAAAATCTTCCCACTCTGCACCCCAATGGTAGGGAACCACTTTAAAAATAATCCTAATGTGAGAATTAATCTCTTGGAAGAAATACTTTCAATATACAAGATTAATGCCTTGACAATTCTTGAAACCAAGACCAAAAAAATATAATAATAAATTAAAAAAAATAAAGTTTGTGACTTGAGAATTTCTTCCAATAGTCCAAAACTTATAGACATCCAATCCCCTGTCGTTCTGCACCTGAGAAGCTGAAGTTTTTAATTTGAAGTCCGAGAAGACAGAAAGGAATGACATCTACAATTTGGGAAATGACCTTTCATCTCACTTTCCTTACAACCTGAAGTCACATCAGATTATACTACCAACATACATGATATGCAAAAGTAAGTTCAAAAGCAGGTGAGATTGAGGATCCTTAAAACATAGATGCTGTCTTCCAATTCTTCCCAGAAAATCCCAGACAACCAATAGAGGGAGGAGATGACCTTTCTCATCCAGAAGGCACTGGCTGGATCAGTGAAGCAGCAGCAAGTGAGAACCGACCTCTAGGAGGTGCAAAAATGCATGTGGCCCCATGTGTCTCTTCTAAATGCTAGGAAACTGTCCCTAGTGTGCTTAGTAAAATGGCAGGGGGAGGGCTGCCAAAGAAAAGAGATGGAACCTAGAACCAGGAGGTAAAAGAAACCAAACACTCAACAGCAGGTCCATCCAGTGGAGCGCTTGGCTTCCAGGTTGATGTAGCTCCCTTGGGTGGACAAAGATAAAGCATCTTCTTTGGAATTATTCATCATCTTTTCAATGAGGACTCTAGAAAACAAATCGACAAAATATGCCACATGAGAAGCTGGATGGAGGAAAGTGAGCAATTGCAGACATTGTTTGTCCTATCACCATCTGGTAACATGACAAGGTTAAGGTTTAAATAGCTCTGCCACCAGTCATCTCTGGAGAAAAGACAACATCCCTGATGGGCAGAAGCTGGCACTCCTATGGCTCACTCTGTTCTTGTACACTCAGAAACAAGTCAAAGGGCTTAAGGGACCACATGGGAATGTGGGTAATTCTGCATGTCTACCCTAAGAACAGCATGAGCTACCCACTCACCTCATGGCCTCATTAATGTTTTTGTTCTCCTTGACTGATGTTTCAGTCCAGCCTGTGAAGCCATTCTCTTTACTGAATCGGTCAACCTGTTCTCGGCTCACTGCCCAAGGGGAGAGGTCACACTGGCAAAGAGAATGAGAGAGGAGGTAACACCATGCACCTCCTGTGGTAAAGAACATTTTCCTGTGTGCTGAAATCTACTATAAACATTTATTCCAAAAAAAGTCTCAACATTCCTTGAAAGGGAATAGAGGTGAGAAGGAAGGTGGACATTCAGAATCAGACAGATATGGCTACCCTTTAACTCCAGAAAGGTTAGGGCAGACTTCTGGAGGCATGGCTATGGAGTAGCAGCTGCTGCATTTTGCTGTCCGGGATCAACTAGGAATAGCAAAGAGGATCACCTGAAAACGCAACAAGGTAAGATTAAGATCACTTCAGGAACTCATCAAACCACAAGTGAGCACAAACACATGTGGCTCACAGGCAGAAAGGGGCTTAAAGAGAGATTCCTGGGGCTAAAAGCCTATACATACTCAGGAGTGGCTGGTACCAGTCCAGCAGTTTGCCAGTTGACATATCACCTCCGGTCTGAGTTTTATCAACAAAAAGACTGCTGAAGTAAGGAGAAAGTCACCATAAAGCAACAATTTACAACTGTGAGTCTCCACTGATGTTCCCCTCAGAGGCTGGAACAGCAGCAGGGAAACCCTATACTAATATGGGGTGTGTGTAGGGGGGCAGGGCTCAGAGAACTGGCAGGTGATTCAGGAGAAAATCTATACTCCCGGTGGTCCTGAGGTATGACTATATAGTAGGAGCCTTTCCACATTGTTCTCCTAAAAATTAGGAAACACGAAAAAAAATTAGGAAACATGGTGAATAACTGCCTTCAGAAACTCACAGTTGTGGCCAGGTGGTGGTAAACCTGGTTAAGAGCACATGTTACAATGTGCAAGGACCTAGGTTCAAGCTCCTGGTCCCCACCTGCAGGGGGAAAGCTTTTCAAGCAGTGAAGCAGGGCTGTAGGTGTCTTTCTGTCTCTCTTCCTCTCTATCTCCCCTTCCCTCTTGATTTCTGAATGTCTTTATAAATAAAGATTTTTTTTTTTAAAGAAAGAAACACATAATGCCAAAGAGCACTGCTTGGCTCAGCTTTGGCTAGTAGTGGAGTGGGAGACTGGCCCAAAATTTTGGACCCTTAGGTGTGAGAGTCTCTTTGCATAACCACTGTACTATCAATCCTCCACCCTGTTTTAACTCTTGGTCACAAGTGAGTGATTAAGATAAAAAAAATCTACTTATAGTTAAAAAGCCCTCAGGCTCCCATAGCCTGCAGGGAAGATAAATAACATAACAGCATAAGAAAGTTTAACAGACACCGTGCTTCACCTCAGGGATAGAAATAACATTGAGTGGTCCAGGAGGTGGCGCAGTGGATAAAGCATCAGACTCTCAAGCATAAGGTCCTGATTTCAGTTCCTGGCAGCACATGTACCAGGGTGATGCCTGGTTCTTTCTCTCTCCTCCTATGTTTCTCATTAATAAATAAATAAAATCTTTAAAAAAAGAAATAACATTGAACTACAACAATAAAAACAACAAGGGCAACAAAAGAGAATAAATAAATAATTTTTTTAAAAAGAAATAACATTGAAACAATTATTAAGTTTGCAACTGCGTACTCTTAAGTACTTATTTAGACACATATCAATCCAGGCAAGTGTGATCAGTGGATTGAAAAGTAGTGAAGAAGGGACCTCATAACACACCAAATACAATGGTGAAACCAAGAAGAAACATTGGAGAAATGAACTAGGACAAAAGCCTATATAAAAGTCCCAAAAAGGTGGAAGCACATAAGAATGAGTACAATATCCAAAACCCCATCAATGCAATAATTCCAAAGCTTTGGAAAGTAATATCATTAGAAATGGGGAAACAACAAATGAGATTCTGAAAGAAAATTCTATTTCAAGGTAATTAGAGAGCTAAAAGCTGAAATAGCTGAGTTAAGAGCACAACTAGTTGAACAACACAGTATCTGAACAGGGTAGCAGAATAGTTGACTTACAGAAAAACAGCAGAGGGGAGAGAGAGCAGAATACCTAAGGCAGAAAACAGAATTAGCCAAGATCGAGGATGAATTAGAAATAACTAAGAAAAAAGTAAGAAAACTAAACAGAAAGAAGTTGGGGCATTTTCCTATAATGCCTACCTACCTTGTTGGCCAAAAGCAGGCAGGGCACAGGTTCTCCATTAGGCAGCGTGAGCTTACTGTCCAGGTCCTGCTTCCATCTCTGGCTGTTGCTAAAGGTAGTGGCATTGGTGACATCAAACATAATGACACAGGCAGAGGCATCTCGATAGTATAGTCGTGTCATAGAGGTGAAACGCTCCTGTCCTGAGAAGAGAGAGTTCTTTTAATTTTTTTGGCATCCAGGGTTATTGCTGGGGCTAAGTACTGGTACTATAAATGCACTGCTCCTGGCAGTCTTTTTTTTTTTTTGATAGAACAGAGAGAAACTGAGAGAAAAGGGGGGAGATAGGAGGGGAAGAGAAAGATAGAAAGATATATACCTGAAGACCTGCTTGGCCACTTGTGAAGCATCCCCACCTGTAGGTTGGAAGCTGGGTGTTTGACCCATCCTTGGATGGGTCCTTGAACTTAGTACTATGTATGTTTCACCAGGTACACCACCACCTAGCCTTCTTATTTTTATTTACTAATACCAGCTAGAGAATAAGAGAAAGAACCACTGGTATATGCTGGGGATTGAACTCAGACCTCATGCTTCCAAGTCCAGCACTTCTCACTGGATCTAAGAGGGTTTTTAAAAGGTGACCATGGAAACCAGGGTCAGAACCCTATTTGACAACTGCCCTTTGTTGTGTACAAGTGGACAGTCCACAGTCAGCACCAAGAGTGCCCAGCTCTAAATCCCTACTCTTCCTCAGAAAGCAATGATACTTGATTTAAAAATAAATCTTTGTTCTGTTATTTACTCTCCAAACTTTGGCCAAGTCAAGGTTTTAGTGCTTCAGGCTTCTTATTTTCAAAAGCTGCTGATTTGGGATCTGGGAGAGAGCTCCCCCAGTAGATAAACTTTAGCATGAGAGAGGACCCTGGTACTCTTTGCACTTTGGGAAGCTTCATGAGCAGTGGAGTCTCTTCTCTCTCTCGGTCTCTCTCTCTCTCCTTCCCTCCCTCTCTGGATCTATCTGAAATTAAAAAGAAAAACCAAAAACCAAAACAAACCCAAGAGATGGTGCATCAGATAAAGCATGAGATCCTCAGTTCAATCCCTGCTGGCACTGAGCCCCAATGATAAGCCTGGAAGAAAAAAAAGACTGGGGGACAGCATAATGATTATGCAAAATGACTTTCTTGCCTGAGGCCCCAAAGGTCCCTACCACTACCATAAGCCAGAGCTAAGCAGTGCTCTGGTTTTTCACTTTGTATCTCTCATTAAAATAAACATTAAAAAAAGGGGGAGGGTGAGTCGGGTGGTAGTGCAGCAGGTTATGCGCACGTGTCGTGAAGTGCAAGGACTAGTGTAAAGGTCCTGGTTTGAGCCCCCAGGCTCCCCATCTGCAGGGGAATTGCTTCACAGGCAGTGAAGCAGGTTCGAAGGAGTCTTTCTCTCTCCCTCTCTGTCTCCCCTCTTCTCTCTATTTCTCTCTGTCCTATGTAACAACAATGACATCAATAACAACAATAAACACTACAACAAAATAAAAAAACAAGGGCAACAAAAGGGAAATTATATATATATATATATTACCTGCCAGGGGTAGTGGAATCAAGCAGGTGCAAAGCCCTGGTATGCAAAAACTATGGGTTTTATCATATAGTTGTGAAGTAAGTTTAAAACTGCTTAGAAAAGCATTTGGGGGTGAATGGTAGACAGCATAACGGTTATGCAAACAGACTCTCATGCCTGAGGCTCCAAAGTCCCAGGTTCAATCCTCTACAGCACCATAAGCCAGAGCTGAGTAGTGCTCTGGAAAAAAAAATTGATACATAGTAAGGGTTGTTGTCCTTAAAAATTATTGAAAAATAACAAAGATTTATTGCTTTTTAAAAATTTTTTTATGAAAGTGTGACCAGAGCAGAGATTATAGTGGCTAATGGTAGTGGGATTGAACCTAAAACATCCAAGCCTCAGGCATGAAAACCTGGTGCACTGTGTCCCTTGTCCTTATTACTGTTGTCTGTGTTTCCTAGAGAATCATATTTCTCACCAAAGTTAGCTGAAATTCTGGAAAAAACATACCCATACTTCCTGTGGGGGCATCTATTAGTGCTGTGATGTCAGCCCTCCACCAGTGTACTCTATAACATATAAGGCAAAGCACCTATACATCATCTGTTGAACATGGCCTGGGAGGTAGCAATGGATAAAGCACTAAATTCTCAAGCATGAGGTTTTGAGTTCAAACCCCAGCACCACATGAGCCTCTGCTCCCCTACCACTGTAACTACATTAAGACAACAACAACAAAAACACATCTATTCAGCTCTCATCGCCTCAGAGCAGCTAGGTTCAGAAAACAAACAAACAAGCTTCCTTTTTTCTCTGAGAGCCTCTGGATTAAATCAGATTTCCCTCCCCTTGCCCATGTCCAGTCTCTTGGCTTACCTGCAATATCCCACAGTTGGAGCCGCACCATCTCTGAGTCAGACCACTGGAGAACCTTCAGTGCAAAATCCACTAGAGACACATGGATAATAGACTCAATAACAGTTATCTTTTAAAATTCTGCCATAAGGGCTGGGGAGACAGCATAATGATTATGCAAAAGATTCTCATGCCAGGCTCTGAAGTCAGGTTTAACCCTCAGTACCACCATAAACCAGAGCTGAGCAGTGCTCTGGTTTAATAGTAAAAATAAATGAAATGAAATGAAAGCTATCATAAACAGACCAGATGTATAGTTACTACCCCAGGTAGTACAACTCCACTCTCATCCATCTGTCTATCATCTATCTAATTTTAAGCCCTCACTGGGCTGAGATGAGCCCACATTCATATATAAATGTGTCACCTGGGAGTCGGGCTGTAGCGCAGCGGGTTAAGTGCAGGTGGCGCAAAGCACAAGGACTGGCATAAGGATCCCGGTTCGAACCCCGGCTCCCCACCTGCAGGGGAGTCGCTTCACAGGTGGTGAAGCAGGTCTGCAGGTGTCTATCTTTCTCTCCCTCTCTCTGTCTTTCCCTCCTCTCTCCATTTCTCTCTGTCCTATCCAACAACGACAACAATAATAACTACAACAATAAAACAACAAGGGCAACAAAAGGGAATAAATAAATAAAATAAATATTTAAAAAATTCAAATAATAAAATAAAATAAAATAAATGTGTCACCCAAAAGGGTCTCTGGCTTACTTTAGGGTCAAGCCTTTTTTTTTTTTGTCACCAGGGTTGGGGCTCTATGCCTGCATGACAACTCCATTGCTCCTCCTCCACCCCCCCTTTTTTTTTTTTGATAGAGCAGGTGGGCGAGAGACAGAGGGAAGGAGAGACACTTGAAGCACTGGTCCATTACTTGTGAAGTCCTGTCTCCCGCCCCACATACAGGTAGGGATGAGGGATATGAACCAGCTCTTTATGCGTGGTAATGTGTACACTCTATAGGATGTGTTACTAACTGCCCCCAAGCCAATTTTTAAGAAGATTTATTTATTTATGATAGTGATAAAGAGAGGGAGAAAGAATGAAAACGTCTCTCTGGCACATGAGATGCCAGGGCTTGAACTTGGGACCTCATGATTGAAAGTTTAACTTACCCACTCTGCCACCTCCCAGGTCACAAACCACTTTTTCTTTTTGTTTTTCTCATTCCTTCCTTCCTTCCTTCATTCTACTTACTGCCAAGACTGGGGACCAGCAGGTGGGAGTGATGAGGAAAATAACTACTTTAAGGTTAAAGAGTTTTAGGGAGATTTAGGGGGTTTTGCCAGGAAAGGGGTAATGGACTAAAGGGAGAAAGGAGGCAAACATGGTAACTTCTGCATCTTCCACATTCATTTTCACCCTAGCTTCCTAATCTGGTCACATTATGAGGAAAAATACAGCCTCAGTGAATTGGAGGATTCATTTTGGGCAAGAATGGAATCAAGTTGAAAAGGTCACCGAAGTCCCAGGAAGAAGACAGTGGATGATGTTAAGGACTGTGCTGAATCTACTGTCACTTCTCTCTTCTCTCCATGCTAAGGATAAAAACACTGGGTGGGGGTGGGTGGGAGAGAGATAGGAGAGAGCGAGAATGAGAATGAGAGCAGGGGGGGGCTAACTTCCAAGATTTGGAGATGGGTTCTTCCACATCTGTGACAGAAGTAAGAAATGATCACTAGGGCAAATTTAAAACAAGCAGCGGAAAACTTGAGGCTCTGAGATGCTAAATTCAATCCCTGGTACCACTATAAACCAGAGCCGAGAAAGGCTCTGGTAAAACAAACATACAAACACCGGAAAAAAAAAAAACAGCCAGACTAAATTATATTTTTAACTCAAAGAAATCTAGGTCAAGGGGCTAGGCAGTGGTGCGCCAGGTTAAGTGCACATAGTACTAAGCTCAAGGATCCATGCAAGTATCTGGGTTCAAGCCCTTGGCTCTCCACCTGCAGGGGGTATGCTTTACAAGTGGCAAAGCAGGTCTGCAGGTGTCTATTTTTCTCTCTCTTCTATTTCTTCCTCTCCTCTCAATTATTCTGTGTCCTAAAAAAAAAAAAAAAAGTGTTGGGAACTATGGATTCATAGTGCAGGTACCAAGCCCAGGGTTGAAAGAAAGAAAGAAAGAAAGAAAGAAAGAAAGAAAGGAAGGAAGGAAGAAAGGAAGGTGGTGTGCCTAGTTGAGCCCACATAGTAAAATGCACAAGGAACTGGAGGGGGAAAGCTTCACAAGTGGTGAAGCAGGAGTCTCTGACTCTCTACCTCTCTCTCTCCCCTTTCTTCTCAATTTCTGGATGTTTTTACTCAATAAATAAATAAATATAATAAAAATATTAAAAAGAAAGAAAGCTAGATAAATTGCTGAAAATTACCAGCAAGCAGGACACTTTTCATCCAAAGCCACGTAATAGGGAGGGATCCTCATACTTTTTAGGAGGACAGCAGGGTGAACAGGAAATAGTCTCTCAAACTTTAAGCCCTTAATTATCCTGAGTTTTCTGAAGTAGGTTTTTTTTTTTTAATTAAATATAAACAACCTTTGACTCAGCAACTCCATTTTGTATTTTTGCTGCCAGGACTTTAAGCCTGTATAATTCCACTGCTCCAAGGAAAGTCATTTATTTATTTATTTATTTCTCATCAGCTGTGAGAGATAGGGAGAGAGAGAAAGACAGAGAACACAAATGCAGGAGAGATAACACAACACTGCTCCCTCTCTAGTGAAACTTCCCCTTTGCATGATGTTCCCATGTGATAGCTGGCAGGTCAAACTATGGTCCCTGTGCATTCTACTGGGTGAGTTAGGTCCTGGTTCCCATGGAGTAAGACTGATTGAGACAGAGGAAGAGAAAAAGAATAAGAGACGAGAGCACCAAAGTGTCCTTCAATGTGGTGGAGGCTGGGCTTAGACCTGGATTGCACACATGGCAAAGCAGTGCACTATCCAAGTGAGTTATTTCACTGGCCCAATCTTTAGATAAAGACAGAGAAACAGAGAGAGAGAGAGAAAGAGAGACAGAAAGTGAAAGGGACCACAACACTGAAGCTTCCTTTTTTTTTTTATTATTATTATCTTTACTTATTGAATAGGGACAGCCAGAAATCAAGAAGGGTGGGGTCATAGGGAGAGAGACAGATACCTGTAACACTGATTCACCATTCACAAAGCTTCCCCCCTGCAGGTGGAAACCAGGGGCTCAAATTTATATGAATGTTAGTTCTTGTTTGTTTTTATTTTTTTCTTCCCTTTTAAAATCAGCAAGTTTAGGTGGGGATGTATGTTGGGGAGATAGCATAATGGTTATGCAAAATAACTCTCAAGCCTGAGGCTTGGAGGTTCCAGGTTCAATATCCCCTGCACCACCATAAACCAGAGCTCAGCTGCGCTCTTGTAAAACAAACTAACATCAGTAAGTTTAAGGGACATAAATAAAAGCCTATGTTCCCCTTCACTAATTCTTCTCAGCTAGCTACTTTCCAATTAATTATAATAATAAAAAGCATTTCTAAAAACAAAGAAAGACGGGGAATTAGGCGGTAGAGCAGCGGTTAAGCGCACGTGGCACAAAGCGCAAGGGCCGGCTTAAGGATCCCGGTTTGAGCCCCGGCTCCCCACCTGCAGGTGAAGCAGGTGAAGCAGGTCTGCAGGTGTCTGTCTTTCTCTCCCCTTCTCTGTCTTCCTCCTCTCTCCATTTCTCTCTGTCCTATCCAACAACGACGACATCAATGACAACAACAATAATAACTAGAACAATAAAAAGACAAGGGCAACAAAAAGGAATAAATAAAGATAAAAAACAACAAAGACAAAAACAACAACAAAAAAAACCCCTAGAGTCCAAAGGTCACAACGGGGGAAGGAAATGACTTAACTCTTGGTGTTCTCTTTCTCTCATCAGTTCAAATGAAAAAGGAAAAAAAGGGGGGAAGGGATGTGGGAGTGGAAACACAGATCATAGAAGTGGTAATTTCACATTCTTCGAAGAACTCCTGGATTGCTTTAAACAATTAAGGCATAAGAAAAACACAGCTAGGTCTCATGTTCAATCCCCAGTACCACTATAAACCAGAGCTGAACATAAA